>NC_085865.1:1945220-1952720 GCF_034702125.1 Engraulis encrasicolus
AAGCTTGAAGTAGCCACAACTTATGCCTGATTTTTATTGTTAGAAACGAACTCATTTTGACTATACACTTGCTCTGAAGTATGTTTTAACACATGTGCCTTTCCCTGTTCGTTGTGTAAAGGAAGTGAGCAAGTAAACTGATTCTGAACTTGTTATTGTGCACACAGTGTGCTGTTTTGTCCCATTCTGTTACTGCCAACTCTGTGGGCTGTTCTCTCTGTTCAGGGAGAAACCACTGTCAGCCATCAGATCGTGTTCTTTTCAATAAATAGGCATTACCTATTTGACAGATTTCTCCTGAAATAATGAGCCCAGAAACACCCAGATGTGTAGAGTGCTTAATTTTTTTGCTTGATCAAAGATGCTGAATTTGTATGGTTACTGCAATAAATATTTAGATTTCTTTGCCCATCCTTTTTCGATCTACTAGTAGGCCTAGTGAGGTCTTAACAAGTGGGCTATGCATCAGATTTCATTTCAAGTGATGGGTAAAATATCCAGAAAGATATATAATCTGTTCTTTTTGCCCTCTAGTTTAGCACACTGAATTCTTTGAGCCATCTGGTGTCAATCCGTGTGGGAAAATGATCAATAAAAACAATTTAAGAAATGCATCTTATAGGTGTTTCATATTGTAGGCCTATTCAGCCTATTGTGTCATGGTGGTGTTATCATTTTTCAAACTTTATTTTTGTGTAATAATTAGGCATATTGATACATAATCATGTTCATGTTCTGTGCTGTCTTGCTTTGCAGATGACAGAATATTGCTGAAGGATCCTACATGGAAGCTGGCTGATTACACGGAGTGATTCCTCTGGTGTGGTGTACCTCAGAGAAATAAACACTGTTGCAAGAGGTGAGTTTATAAAGTCACACAAAACCTATCCATGTATTTTTAAAAAGTCAAAGTTCTAACTTGCTCTGTATTTCATGCTGTCAATATGAGATGCATACTAATGTTGTGTGTTATTATTGCAGCTGAGAAGATGGCCAAGATATCCTTATTGCTGGATGGTAGCTCTGGTCGTAGTGGACCATATCTGCAAATGCGTCTGAACATTGACAGAATTTCTAAAGGTTAGCAACCATTCACACCACATGTATGTGTGTTTCAAATGTCTTAACAGTTTGAAGCACACACTGTTAATCAGAGATGCGTCCTGTTCATGCCGTGTGTTATTTTGACAGGATAGTTAAGGAATAATGGCAGCTGCCTGGTTACAGTACATTGATCCCCTTTGTAGCACCATGTCTAAAAATGCTGAGAAAAATCAGTTTGTAAATGTAAGCATTTTTTTATAACTCTGCACCAAATGTGTGTTTCAAATGTCTACTATCTAACAGTCTGAATAACACACTCATACATGACATGACCAATATGTTATGTGCTCGGAGCGGCAGTTTACAAACGCACCCTTAGTGCCTTCTGCTGTTAGGCCGATGACACTGATCGTTGAGGACTCCTCCTCTATGTTTAACATCTTAGATTAGATTTAGATTTAGATTTAATTTCAAGTGATGAGTAAAATATCCAGAAAGAGAGATAATCTGCTCTTTTTGCCCTCCAGTTTAGCACACTGAATTCTTTGAGCCATCTGTTGTCAATCCGTCTGGGAAAATGATCAATGATATAAAACAAACAAACAAAAAAAACATTTTACATGTATACAGACATGTATCTTTTAGATGTTTCATACTCTAGGCCTATTCATCATCATATTGTGTCGTGGTGGTGACGGTGTTATCATTTTTCATTATTTTCTTGTAATAATTAGGCCTATAAATGCATAATCATGTTCACGTTTTGTGCTGTCATGCTTTGCAGATGACTGAGAATATTACTGAAGGATCCTACATGGAAGCTGTCTGATTACACTGAGCGATTCCTCTGGTGTGGTGTACCTCAGAGAAAATAAACACTGTTGCAAGAGGTGAGTTTAAGTTCATGAATTCACACAAAACCAATCCATGTATTTTATAAAAGTCAAAGTGCTAAACATGCTATGTATTTCATGCTGTCAATATGAGATGCAAATTAATGTTGTGTGTTAATGTTGTGTGCAGCTGTTAATTCTGATTGGGAAAATTGCACTTTTCATACATGAAAAGGGAGATCTTATCCGTGGTCCACCATTTTGTATTTCCAGAAATAGCAATTTTTAGCTGAAAAGCTTAATATACCGGTAATAATTTGGTCATACTAGTAAACATTACTTCATTACCGGTATTTAGTAAATATTAATGAAAACCAAGATAGAATTTGGCAGTAGACGGCACAGTTTCACTGAGCAACATAGTTGCAATACCTATTCTGGCCATCTTTTTAGAGCTTCTTATCTACTAAAGATGTACCGTAGACATGCTTGTGTGTTCTGCAGTCATTCAGATAACATAAAGAAATTGTACAAATCATCCACTAGATGGCACTCTAAGACCACAAATGGAAGAGCAATGACGAATGATGAATTAGGCCAGGGGTTCCCTTACATGGCAAGGTCCCCAGTATACTAGTGGATCTTAGCTGAGTCCCTCACCCTTAAAGGTGCACTGAGTAATATTTTAGTAGGTTCTTTTCAGAAGTTATACTGCCCATACACAAATGTTGCCTTTTTCGTGACTACTTGCCACCACCATCACATTGTAAGAATTCATTGTGACCGGGAAAATGGCACTTTTCATACATGGTTCAAGCACTTGATGTATTTACTCCAGGAGGAAAATGCGAAGGAAATTGTAATTCAAATCGTTTGTAACAAAAACGGAAATTGGTTAAAAAAAAAAAAAAATTATAATAATAATATTTTTTTTTCCTTCTTTTTTTTTACTTTCTTTTTTTCGTAAACTATGGCGGCCAAATTTAAACTATGGCGGGCAGCCATAGTTTACTCACTGTAAGGGAAACACTGGTAGTGCGAATTCGTAGAGGGATGCGATTTGACATTGGTGAAACCCCAACATCATACAAATTAGATGGTCCCAAAGCTTTCACGAAAAGATCAAATTTGGCAATAGGCAGCACAGTTTCAATGAGAATCATAGTTGCAATACCTACTCTGGCCACAAACGTACATGGTGCACCTTTAAAACAACTGTGAATCCCAGTGTAATGTAATGTAATGCTGCAAGATGCTAAGTGTGTCTGTCTTTTTTTTTAGGTCACTGCTACTGCAGCAGATGTCGCAAGTCTTTCTCTGCCCAACGCCCCAAGGCTGTTTGCACTTGGTAAGGTGAACACAATGGAATGAGTAATTAAGCTTAGTCAGATACTTTTGTCAGATACTGACTTAAGTCAGCACAGACTTTAGCCAACAATGAAACCAGTTGGAATGTCACACTTTTTTCCAGGTCAAAGTTGGAGCGTTCCTATTCATTTTTTCTACAGGGAGACATTAAAAGAGATACTAGGTGAATAGGCTAAAATTTGAGTAGTTTGAGTAAAACTTCAGTAGCTAATTCAAACTTTGACAAAGATTTTTTTTGTAGCCTATCGCAAGTTGTCTGAAAATGATTATTAAATATGCATGAGATGACAACCAGGCAAGTGTTGAGGGGGTGTTAGGAGACTGATGAGAGGAGGGGTGCTTAGTGTCATTTGGGGGCATTTTGGCCTATTTTATTTTTAATAGGCCTACTAAGGGTTTTGATGAGGTCAATGGGGTGTTGGGGAAACTTACTATGAGAACCACTGCTCTATCATGATAAAAACCTATTTTATCAAGCTATCTACCCAACCCGCCATCAGACATGACAGCTAAGTCATGGAGTAAGGTTGGCAGTTCTCATGTTCACTGTCCCTTGGTCGCTAATAACTACAGTATGCTCAAAATTCACCATTTATGACTTTTTTTTTAGCTAAATCCTCTCCCCCCTAGTCTGAGACTGTTATACAAGATCATCCACTGCGCACAATACACACGTGTGCACCTGCGTTTGCGCGCTTGCACTGCGCCGCTCCGCTCCGCGCCGCCCCGCGCCGCGCCCTTGTCACCTTTTTCACCCCTGACCTGTTTGCATGCCTGCAGTTTCTACATGGCGCTTCGCGTGCATAGTAGGCTGTATCAACATGGTATAATTTCGCGACATCGGCAACCTCGTATGCATTTAAGATAGTGTTAGTCATGTCAACGTTATTGTTTTGAAACTGAAAGATGTAATTGCTGTCAATACCAACAGACAGTCAATTAGTTTCTAGTCGCTGAAACACCTTAAATAACAGCGACAGATAAGAGAGAAGGTGGGAGTCTTTGACAGTGAGAGAAGGCGGGACATATCTCATGCCTGGTTTTTTTTTAAGTGACAAGTTTTTTTTTCTTCTTGTAGGCCTGTGTAGACCATCCTAATTTGATTTTCTAATTTCTAATATATTCGTTTCAGTAGCCTACAATCTTAAATAGCCCTAGTGTAATATTGTATCATGCAATAATTTGTTTCAGTAGGCCTACATTGGATAGGCATAGCCTACTACTGTAGGCCTATACAATTTAGACTGATAGGTTGGCAAATAACCTACATTTCCATTGTGGAATATTATATTGGACCTACATAGGTTATCTACACAGTACAATATGCAAATTATAATTAATTATTTTATTTTATTAATTTATAAAATATTTTTATTTTATTTATTATTTATTATTATTATTTTTGGATTTCGCGCGCTATGCGATTAATCACAGAAAGTCATTGAGTTAATGCGATTAAAGATTTTCATTTTTGCCCACCCCTAATTGAAAGAAAAATGTCTGCACACTTAAATCCCCTTTGTGTTCTTTTTAATAGGCCAAGCTTTCGGTCTACTGACCTTCCTCAGGGCTCAGTCCGGCTAAACACAGATGCCCACCCCTAATTAAAAGTAATCCGTTATGTTACTACGTTACCCATAAATAACAGTAACGCGTCTACTCGTGCGTTACCAACAATTAAAACTCGTTTGGGATGCGTCTCCGCCTTCAGCAGCCGCCTGCAGCAGCCTCCTTTAGATGCACCGGAAGTGCTGCATGTTAATCAATCATTGTAACTGTGGGATGATGACAGGACATTGTCAGCATATTGCACGTTTGATTTGACATTGGACATTGGATAACAACAGGCATTCCCTAAACAAGACCGGCACTTGAATTTAAACTCGACAGTATATATTTTTTTGAAATTGTCCCTCCCTCCCCCGGCTCCGTGTGTGTGTGTGTGTGTGTGTGTGTGTGTGTGTGTGTGTGTGTGTGTGTGTGTGTGTGTGTGCTTGGTGAACAATGTCTGTCTGATCCCAGAATCTTTGCATTCGTGGATAGGCAGCTAGCCGCATCACCGGGGGCTGAATGGAGGGAGCGCTTATACTGTGTTTACGCAGCATGCATCAAGCATAGAAATAGGAACAACATGAAATATCACTTCAATAAGACTAACCAAAATTGGGTGTGAAAAAGGCTGGATAGTGTAAGACTCACGAGAATTAAACTTTTTTTCAGAATTCCTAATTGTATCCTATTGTGATTACAGGTTCATTCTCAGAATAAACCCAGAGGGCTCCAAATGCCAGGCCAAGTCCATCACCAGCAAGAAGACCGGTAAAAAGGTGCAAAGGAAGAGCAGCAGTGTCAACCCTGTTGTTGCTTCATTCATCAGGGAACTTGTTGGTTTTGACTGGCTGAATTATTAATGCTTGACCTTTTGAAGTTCCAATCACTTGTTTCTTTTAAGTAGTTCAGTCCGAGCATTGCACCAAAGGCTCGAGGCCCTGTTGTTCTTGCTGTGTTTTCCCCCCTTCTCCCCGTTTCAAAACTTATTTGGCACAGTTTTTCGATATTGTGTCATGTATAAGACTTTTAAAAGAGTGACTCTATTGCGCACCCTAGCACAGAGATGTTCGGGGCTGGAATATAGTTATAGTTATAGAATATAGTTGAAGCTACGGACTCTGGACCTTCTTTGTGGTATGTACTTATCTCATTAAGATGAACAAAAAAAGGTCAATACGAGCATATGGCCACGCCCAACAGGAAATGAGATATTGGACTGTTTTCCATTTTGCATACATTGGAATTTGAAGCACCCACCACAAACCATACAACAGTTTTGTCTTGATTAATGTTTGGGGTATCTCATTTTAATAGAATAGAATCTTTTTATTTGTCAATGTGAATGAAATAAAAAAAAAAGAAAAATATGTATACAACTGAAGAGTTCAGATGCAAAACCCCCTAACTCCATTTCTGAAGACCTGCACTTTTATATTTTTAGAGAACCCCATTGTTGGTTTGGTTTACATTCATGTACTTGATAATACATATGAATAGTTATATTACATAAATAACATTTTAAAAATGTGGAATTTTGATAGCTTTGTATTAAATAAAAATGAAACAAGATTATTTTCTGAAATGGCACTTATGGGGTTTTGCATCTAAACTCTTCAACTATATACAAAGGTTATGGATTGTGCATTTGTGAGAAGCAGGACCCCCTTCCTACTGGAGTATGTTGTTAAATTGTTAACCAGTTTTAATTAAACATTTTGATTGCATCTCTTGCATTTGCAGCATTTCTTTACCTTGTAGCTTTTAAAAACTTTTTAATGTGTTTTTGATCTGACTGGTAACTAGAATATCTGAATTATAGGAGAATGTGATGCCTTTGTAGAGCTCCCTGACATTCTCTTGCGGAATATTGTAAATTAAAATACAACAAAAATACTGTAAAACAAACTACAGTAGTTGAAAAAGTTACTGGCAGCTGGATGCCATTAAAGTACTGTACTCCTTACAATAATTTGTATCAGTACTGTAAATCGATATACAGTAATTGGAATTGGTACTGTAAACTGATATACAGTAATTTGAATGTTACTGGCAGCTGGATGCCAGTAATGTACTGTACTCCTTACAATAGTTTGGATTGGTACTGTAAACTGACATACAGTACTTTAGATTGGTACTGTAACTGGATTAACAGTAGTGCTGATTGGTACTGTAAACCAATATACAGTAAGGGTACTGTAAATTATATTACAGTAATTTATTGGCATCCAGCTGCCAGTAAGTTACTGTAAAAACTACAATAATGTTTTTACAGTGTGTGTGTGTGTGTGTGTGTGTGTGTGTGTGTGTGTGTGTGTGTGTGTGTGTGTGTGTGTGTGTGTGTGTGTGTGTGTGTGTGTGTGTGTGTGTGTGTGTGTGTGTGTGTGTGTGCCACCGCAGGGGGGCTGTGCTCTGTGCTCTGATTAATCTGCAACATTATCAACTTTCAGAGCATAGTCTTCCCCTCCTCCGCCTCAACGTCTCTGTGTCATTCCTTCTCTCTCTCTGGCTCTCTCTCTCTCTCTCTCTCCCTCTCTCTCTCTCTGTCTCTCTCTCTCTCTGTCTCTATATCTCTCTCTCTCTCTGTCTCTCTCTCTCTCCGTCTCTCTCTCTCTCTCTCTCTCTCGTTCTCTCTCTCTACATCACCCTCTCTGTCTCTGTTCTCTCTCTAGCTCTTGTTCTCTCTCTCTCTTTCTCATTCTCTCTC
>NC_085865.1:1957720-1960220 GCF_034702125.1 Engraulis encrasicolus
TGTCCTGTCCTGTCCTGTCCTGTCCTGTCCTCAATGTCACGGAGCTGTCCTGGTATTTTGGTGAGGTGCTGTCCTGTCCTGTCCTGTCCTGTCCTGTCCTGTCCTGTTCTGTCCTCTCCTGCCCTGTCCTGTCCTGTCCTCTCCTCTCCTGTCCTGGTATTTGGGGAGGTCCTGTCCTGTCCTGTCCTGTCCTGTCCTGTCCTGTCCTGTCCTGTCCTGTCCTGTCCTGTCCTGTCCTGTCCTGTCCTGTCCTGTCCTGTCCTGTCCTGTCCTGTCCTGTCCTGTCCAGTCCTGTCCTGTCCTGTCCTGTCCTGTCCAGTCCTGTCCAGTCCTGTCCTGTCCAGTCCTGTCCTGTCCTGTCCTGTCCTGTCCTGTCCTGTCCTGTCCTCTCCTGTCCTGTCCTGTCCTGTCCTGTCCTGTCCTGTCCTGTCCTGTCCTGTCCTGTCCTGTCCTGTCCTGTGCTGTCCTGTCCTGTCCTGTCCTGTCCTGGTATTTGGGAGGTGCTATCCTGTCCTGTCCTGTCCTGTCCTGTCCTGGTATTTGGGAGGTGCTATCCTGTCCTGTCCTGTCCTCCTGCCCACTGAGACTGTTGTTTTCCCTCTCTTTTCTTTTCTTTTCTTTTCTTTTCTTTTCTTTTCTTTGCTTTTCTGTCATTCATTCATTCTCCCTCTCTCTCTTCCCAGCGCCCCCCCCCCTCTCTCTCTCTGGAGGGCACCCAGCATGCATGCCAAGGCTGCAGGCAGGGTGTGTGTGTGTGTGTGTGTGTGTGTGTGTGTGTGTGTGTGTGTGTGTGTGTGTGTGTGTGTGTGTGTGTGTGTGTGTGTGTGTGTGTGTGTGTGTGTTTGTGTGTTGGGGGGGGGAGGGTATGGACAGACAGATGGAGGGGGCACGTTCAACAAGTTTGAGAACATGGAAGTCACTCACTGGATGAAGGAGAGGAGAGGAGAGAAGAGGAGAGGAGAGGAGAGGAGAGGAGATGAGAGGAGAGGAGAGGAGAGGAGAGGAGAGGGGGATAGAGGAGAGGAGATGAGAGGAGAGGAGAGGGGGGGAGAGAGAGAAAGAGAGAGAGATGGAGAGAGGGGGGGGCCTAATGTGACATGTAGGAGTTCGTGGAGCAGAAGGAAGAGGAGGTGGCAGGCAGGAGTCTGGAGACAGAGGAGTGGACAAGCAGAGAGAGGAGAAGAGGAGAGGAGGGGGAGAGGAGAGGAGAGGCGAGGAGAGGGGAGAGAAGGAGGGGGAGAGGAGAGCAGAGGAGAGGAGAGGAGAGGAGAGGAGGAGGAGGGGGAGAGGAGAGGAGAGGAGAGGAGAGGAAGATAGGAGAGGAGGAGGGGGGGAGGAGAGGAGAGGAGAGGAAGAGAGGAGAGGAGGAGGGGGAGAGGAGAGGGGAGGACGAGAGGAGAGGTGGAGGGGGAGAGGAGACAGGCAGGAGGTGGACAACCAGAGAGAGGAAGAGAGGAGGGGGCAGAACAAACCATGCTGAGAGAGAGACAGAGAGAGAGAGAGAGGGGGGGGAGCAGAGGAGGAGAGCAGAGGAAGAGAGAGAAGGGTGAAGCGGAGGAGAGCAGAGGAAGAGAGAGAGGAAGAAGGGAGCAGAGGAGGAGAAGAGAGGAAGAGAGAGGAAGAAGGGAGCAGAGGAGGAGAGCAGAGGAAGAGAGAGGAAGAAGGGAGCAGAGGAGGAGAGCAGAGGAAGAGAGAGAGGAAGAAGGGAGAAGCGGAGGAGAGCAGAGGAAGAGAGAGAGGAAGAAGGGAGCAGAGGAGGAGAGCAGCGGATGTGTGAAGGTGATGAGGCTGAATGGATTGAGAAAAGGCAACTCAACAAAACTTGCAGCAAACTAAGTTACAGCAATGGTGAGATAGGAGAAAATAAGAAGAAATGAGGAGAGCAGAGGAAATGAGGAGAGGAGGAGAGGAGAGGAAGATTATGCATGTGAACAGGAGGAGAGGAAAGGAGAAGAGGAGATGAAAGGAGGAGAGGAGAGGAGGAGAGTAGAGGAAGATAATACAACAGGAGAGACGAGAGGTAAGAATAGAGAAATAAATGTGATAGATAGTTGTCAGAGCAATGGGGGGGGGCTTTTACGTGTAAACAAGCTGAAGTACAGTGAGGAGTGAAGAATCACAACGAAGCACACTCACATTTATCTCTGAAATATCTGCTATTTTAAATCAATTCAATTGCTGCTGGCAGAAAGGTTGCAATAGGCTGGTGATCCGCTGCTTTCCTGTGAAGATAAACCTGTTTCCAGCAAATGAACAAAAATGATGTACTCCAAATACAACATTTGTGCAAGCAGAGTACGTTTGCAGACCCTAATTGCTCTGGTAAAACAGAGGCGCAGGATGGTGTTATGGTGTTGTGGTGTTATGGTGTTGTGGTGTTGTGGTGTTGTGGTGTTATGGTGTTGTGGTGTTATGGTGTTGTGGTGTTATGGTGTTGTGGTGTTATGGTGTTGTGGTGTTATGGTGTTGTGGTGTTATGGTGTTGTGGTGTTGTGGTGTT
>NC_085865.1:1972720-2047720 GCF_034702125.1 Engraulis encrasicolus
TGTGTGTGCCTGCGTGTGTATAGTGTGTGTGCACTAGTGTGTGTGTGCCTACGCTACGCGTGCCTTTTTATTTGCAGGCAGTAGAGGTTAATGAGAGCAGCAGCCCACTTGATGTGGAGTGGGTCACACACACACACACACACACACACACACACACACACACACACACACACACACACACACACACACACACACACACACACACACACACACACACACACACACACACGCACACGCCACAAAGCAGAGCAGAGGAGTGGGGCCTGCCACAAAGCAGAGACTCATTACCCACCAGGCTGGCTAGCTGGCTGGCACACACACACACACACACACACACACACACACACACACACACACACACACACACACACACACACACACACACACACACACACACACACACACACTGCAAACACACATGGCACATGGGGTGCTGAGACAAAGGGGGTATTGAGGGGGGGCAGCACACCCTTCTGTCTGCCCGCCTGTCTGCCCGCCTGCCCGCCTGCCCGCCTGCCCGCCTGCCCTCCTGCCCGCCTGCCCGCCTGCCTGCCTGCCTGCCTGCACACCCTTCTGTCTGCCCGCCTGTCTGCCCGCCTGCCCGCCTGCCCGCCTGCCCGCCACGACACTGCGCCAGCCTGCTAGGCTGCCAGGCTGAATGCCTCCACTCCTGCTCTGCTCTGCTCTCTCCTACTCCACTCGGGACCGGCTGGCTGCGCCACTGATGGACTGCCACCGCACGTGCCATCACTACTGCTACTGATGCTGATGCTGCTACTGATGCTACTGCTACTGATGCTGCTACCGCCGCTGCTGCTACTGCTACTGATGCTGCTACTGATGCTACTGCTACTGCTGCTATCGCTACTGCTGCTATCGCTAACTAACACGAACATTACTGCTGCCAGATGACAAGAGGAGAGGAGAGGAGAGGAGAGGAGAGGAGAGGAGGTGAGACGAGACGAGGGGAGAGGAGAAGGCAAGAGGAGAGGAGACAAGTAGAGAGGAGAAGAGAGGAGAGGAGAGGAGAAGAGAGGAGAAGAGAGGAGAGGGGTATAGAGGAGAGGAGAGGAGAGGAGAAGAGTGGAGGAGAGGAGAGGACAGGAGAGGAGAGGAGAGGAGAGGAGGGGAGATGAGTGGAGGGGAGGAGAGGAGAGGAGAGGAGAGAGGAGTGGAGAGGATAAGAGAGGAGAGGAGAGGAGAGGAGAAAGGAGAGGAGAGAAGAAGAGAGGAGAGGAGAGGCGAGGAGAGGAGAGGAGAGGGGAGGAGAGGAGAGGAGAGGAGAGGAGAGGAGAGAGGAGAGGAGAGGAGAGGAGAGGAGAGGGGGATATAGGAGAGGAGAGGAGAGGAGAGGAGAGGAGAGGGGGGTAGAGGAGAGGAGAGAAGAAGGGAGGAGAGGAGAGAAGAAGAGAGGAGAGGAGAGGAGAGAAGAAGAGAGGATAGGGTATGAGAGGAGAGGAGAGGGGGATAGAAGAGAGGAGAGGAGAAGAGTGGAGGAGAGGAGGGGAGGGGAGGGGAGAGGAGAGGAGAGGAGAGGAGGGGAGAGGAGAGGAGGAGAGGAGAGGAGAGGAGTGGAGGGGAGGAGAGGAGAGGAGAGGAGAGGAGAGGGGGATAGAGGAGAGGAGAGGAGAGAGGAGAGGAGAGAAGAAGAGAGGAGAGGAGAGAAAAAGAGAGGAGAGGGGGATAGAGGAGAGGAGAGGAGAGGAGAGAAGGGGAGAGGGGGAGAGGAGAAGAGAGGAGAGGAGAGGAGAGGGGGATAGAGGAGAGGAGAGGAGGGGAGAGGGGGAGAGGAGAAGAGAGGAGAGGAGAGGAGAGGGGGATAGAGGAGAGGAGAGAAGGGGAGAGGGGGAGAGGAGAAGAGAGGAGAGGAGATGAGAGGAGAGGAGAGGGGGATAGAGGAGAGGAGAGGAGGAGGGTTGCAGTGCCCCTGGCAGTGTTCCAACACGCGACCGCTCCTGGCTCCATGCCAACCCAGTTCTGGCTCTCCAGCTCTGTCTGACCCTCCTGTGTGTGTGTGTGTGTGTGTGTGTGTGTGTGTGTGTGTGTGTGTGTGTGTGTGTGTGTGTGTGTGTGTGTGTGTGTGTGTGTGTGTGTGTGTGTGTGTGTGTTTAAAAGAGAGAGGGAGCGTTTGCGCTTGTGGATGGGTTTGTCACAATGCGTGTGTGTGTGTGTGTGTGTGTGTGTGTGTGTGTGTGTGTGTGTGTGTGTGTGTGTGTGTGTGTGTGTGTGTGTGTGTGTGGGTGGTGTGTGTGTGTGTGTGTGTGTGTGTATGTGAGTGAGTGTGTGTGTGTGTGTGTGTGTGTGTGTGTGTGTGTGTGTGTGTGTGTGTGTGTGTGTGTGTGTGTGTGTGTGTGTGTGTGTGTGTGTTTGAAACTGAGAAGGAGCTTCAGGAACAAACAAAGAGTCATTACTATATGTGCCTTAGCAGCTCAAACTATATTTTTTTACATTTTAGATTGTTTTTCCTCATAATTACAGTTCTTCCAGATTTAAGCAGTTCCAGATTTAAGCAGTATTTCCAATGTAAGAACCAATGTTTACCGAGACGCGAACACGAGAGGATTAGTTCTTTGTTGCTTAAATGCATAAATCAAATGCACACACAGAGAATTCATATATGTCCTGTCTAATCCTTAAACACCATCTTTGTGGGCACTCTTACCCCTGATAATCCTATATACTATAATGGAGATACACACATGGATTTACTGTGTATAAATGTCTTCTAATTCTTCCTGATGTTGTTTGTTTTGTGTGGTGAAATATTATTGGACGACAGCATCTGGCTGAAGTGATATTTCTCAGGCTGCAAGTGCTAATAAATGTATTTATATTGTATTTTATATCTCATGTAAATTATTTCCAAAAAGATGCATCTCGCCCTCAGCCGTCACAGTGGGCATTTATGAACCCATAAATATCAGTGAATGTTGCTAACACACACAGAGATAATAAACATTCACAGGCAGTCCAGGACAAAGGAAGAAAAAATGGAAAATAAAATGTGCGTAAAGACAATAAGCAAAGACAGAGATAAAGATAAGCAAAGATGAGCAAAGACAGAGGACATTTTGTTGACAAAGCCCATTTTATTGACAGAGTAAATTTTATTGACAGAGCCCATTTTATTGACAGAGTACATTTTAGTTTAGTCCAACACTTACAGAGTTTATTTTGTCTAGAAGGTTCTCCTCTCTAATTGTTGAATTAACACATTCATTGCAAAATGTACTGAGTAGCAGGAAATAAACATGAAGGAGAAACTAGTGTGTGAGATATGAGGCCCGTGCCCCCATGAAGAGGAATCCCGCACAGGCGGAGCAGCGGCACGATTTACCTCAACAACACAAGACAACATCTCTAGAGGAACGGCACGATTTACCTCAACAACACAAGACGACATCTCTAGGCGAAGCAGCGGCACGATTTACCTCAACAACACAAGACAACATATCTAGAGGAACGGGGTCAAGAGAGTTAAAGATTCTTATGCATTAGCAGGACTTCTCGCTTCCTCTTCTATCTCCCCCCCCCTCTCTCTCCCTCTCCCTCCCCCTCTCTCTCTCTCTCCCGTCTCTCTCTCTTCCTCTCCCTCTCTCCCTCCCTCTCTCCCTCTCCCCCTCGTCCTCCTTCCATCCCCCCTCGTCCTCCTCTCTCCCCCTCTCCCCCTCGTCCAACCCCCCCTCTCCCCCCCCGTTCTCTCTCTCTCTCCGTCCTCCTCTCCTATTTATAGCTCATTGGTAGAAACAGCTGAGCTGACTGCACTGATGTCACTTGTGCTGATGGGAGGCTTTGTTCCACGCCATGGCTGTGTGTGTGTGTGTGTGTGTGTGTGTGTGTGTGTGTGTGTGTGTGTGTGTGTGTATGTGTGTGTTCCACGGCACGGGTGTGTGAGTGTGTGTGTGTGTGTGTGTGTGTGTGTGTGTGTGTGTGTGTGTGTGTGTGTGTGTGTGTGTGTGTGTGTGTGTGTGTGTGTGTGTTCCACGCCATGGCTGTGTGTGTGTGTGTGGGTGTGTGTGTGTGTTCCACGGCACGGGTGTGTGAGTGTGTGTGTGTGTGTGTGTGTGTGTGTGTGTGTGTGTGTGTGTTCCGCGGCATGTGCGCATGCCACCTGGGTCTGAGGGAGCCCGTGAGTGACGATAGAGAGAGGTGAGGAGGGGGAGAGGAGGAAGAAAGAGAGAGAGAGAGAGAGAGAGAGAGAGAGAGAGAGAGAGAGAGAGAGAGAGAGAGAGAGCACGCGAGAGAGACAGAGAGCGCGAGCGAGAGAGAGAGTTGGGGTGGGTGGGAAAAGAGAGATATTAGGGAAGAAGCAGAGATGGAGATGGGAAGGGAAGATGAAAAGGAGAGAGAGAGCGGAGAGGAAGACAGCGGAGAGGAAGAAAGCGGAGAGCAAGCTGCTGCAAGAGGCAGTAAGATGGCCGACATTCTCATGCCTCCTATCCTGCCTAACTGGATCCTGCCTAGCTGCATGTCTGCCTGTCTGCCTGCATGCCTGCCTGCCTGCCTGTCTACCTGCCTAGCTGCATGTCTGCCTGTCTGTCTGCATGTCTGCCTGTCTGTCTGCATGTCTGCCTGCCTGTCTGCCTGCTCTCCTGCCTGCCTGTCTGCCTGCCTGCCTGCCTGCCTGCATATCTCCCTGCCTGCCTGTCTGCCTGTCTGTCTGCCTGCACGCCTGCCTGCCTGCCTGCCTTGCTGCCTTGCTGCCTGCCTGTCTGCCTGCCTGCTCTCCTGCCTGTCTGCCTGTCTGCCTGCCTGCTCTCCTGCCTACCTACCTGCCTGTCCGTCTGCCTGCCTTGCTACCTGCCTGCCTGCCTGCCTGAATGCCTGTCGGTCTGTCTGCCTACTCTCCTGTCTGCCTACCTGTCTTCCTGCCTGCCTGTCTATCTGCTCGCTGGGCCGCCCATTTCAATCTCAGTCAATCCAATGACAGTAGACACTGCACTGCTGCCCAAGCAGCCTGTTCATCCCCATAGCAGCAGACCCAACTAGCCTCCTGTATAGCAGCAGCAGCAGACCCAACTAGCCTCCTGTATAGCATCATTAGCATCAGACCCAACTAGCCTCCTGTATAGCATCAGACCCAACTAGCCTCCTGTATAGCAGCAGCATCAGACCCAACTAGCCTCCTGTATAGCATCATTAGCATCAGACCCAACTAGCCTCCTGTATAGCAACAGACCCAACTAGCCTCCTGTATAGCAGCAGCAGCAGACCCAACTAGCCTCCTGTATAGCAGCAGCAGCAGACCCAACTAGCCTCCTGTATAGCAGCAGACCCAACTAGCCTCCTGTATAGCAGCAGACCCAACTAGCCTCCTGTATAGCAGCAGACCCAACTAGCCTCCTGTATAGCAGCAGCAGCAGACCCAACTAGCCTCCTGTATAGCATCATTAGCATCAGACCCATCTAGCCTCCTGTATAGCATCATTAGCATCAGACCCATCTAGCCTCCTGTATAGCATCATTAGCATCAGACCCATCTAGCCTCCTGTATAGCAACAGACCCAACTAGCCTCCTGTATAGCAGCAGACCCAACTAGCCTCCTGTATAGCAGCAGACCCAACTAGCCTCCTGTATAGCAGCAGCAGCAGACCCAACTAGCCTCCTGTATAGCATCATTAGCATCAGACCCAACTAGCCTCCTGTATAGCAGCAGACCCAACTAGCCTCCTGTATAGCAGCAGACCCAACTAGCCTCCTGTATAGCATCAGACCCAACTAGCCTCCTGTATAGCAGCAGCAGCAGACCCAACTAGCCTCCTGTATAGCAGCAGACCCAACTAGCCTCCTGTATAGCAGCAGACCCAACTAGCCTCCTGTATAGCATCATTAGCAGCAGACCCATCTAGCCTCCTGTATAGACCCAACTAGCCTCCTGTATAGCAGCAGACCCAACTAGCCTCCTGTATAGCATCATTAGCATCAGACCCAACTAGCCTCCTCCTGTATAGGACCCGTAGCAACCCAATGTAAGTAGGCTGCCGGATGTGAGTGCCCGGATATCCGCCCGAGTATTTGCATGCATTTGCATTCATTTCCGCCATCAGGAATGCTTTGCGGTACCACAGCTGCCCTATGTGAGTCGCGCTGTGTCGCCTGACGGTCCCTTATTATGATTGTAGCCTACCGTAACAACTCGGCCTCGGCCCCCGCCTCAAATATCCACCACACCACCACGGGTCCTCTGGTGTTGTGGCCGTTTTAGGATCTTTTTTCATATCCAGTACTTGCACATTAAGAGTGACAACTGACAATTCCATCATGGATGTTTAAACGATATGTGCGAATGCAGTCATGTTGAATTTAGGGTGGCCAAACCATGCCATGTCATGAAGAACGTGCATCACATGCCTATTTTAACAGCTCGTGTAAACACTGATCCTGACTGGCCGTGTCTTTTTGGAGATCGGAGGGTTGATGAGCAAAGAGATGGGAGACAAATGAGTTGTGCCGCGCGCACGCACCTCTGCATATTATCCACCGGACACGAAGTTACTGGCTCCAATATTTCAGCGTCCTGTTTGATTCTGTAGCCTACTGACCTCTAGCCAGCCAGGCCACTGACAACGCTCCCCCCCCTCATCCCCACCACCATATCTGCGACTGAACATTCCACCTGCACTACTACATCTGTGACTGAACTTTCAACCTGCACTAACTCAAAACATACACATGCACACACACACACACACACACACACACACACACACACACACACACACACACACACACACACCACACACACACACACAAGCACACTGCACTTTCTGCACTAAACCCAAACATACACACACTGACACACAACTCATACTCACACACATACACACACACACACACACACATACACAGGTACACACACAGACGCACACCGCACTTTCTACCTGCACTAAACACACACACACACACACACACACACACACACACACACACACACACGCACACAAAACACATACAAACACACACACACACACACATACTGCTGCTGGTGTATTTAATAAAAACCTTTTTTAATTATTTATTTCTTCAAATGCTACTATTACTATGTCAGAACGCTATAAAGGACTTTTAGAAAAAGCACAACAAAATACCTCCTCTTAATGTATGTTCTCTACAAGTCTTCTGTTGTCCAGTCTTGCACTTAAAATGTCTGTATGAGCAATGTCTACGTCCATACTGTCTATGTCCATGTATGAGTACTGTCTATGTCTATACTGTCTATGTCCTTACCTAGATTAGTCTATGTCTGCATGGGAGAGCAAGAAACGCAATTTCAAATTCTTTGTATGACCAGTGCATGTAAAGAAATTGACAATAAACTTGACTTGACTTGACTTGACTTGACACTTTTAAGTTTAGTAGCACAATCAAATGAATAGGCTATGTCTACAGCTATGGCTGTAGTCTCCAATGTGCCTAGTTTCACGTGTTGTTGGCATCACATAATCTGCACAATATGCGGCATAACTGTTCGAGTGCTACATTTAGACCGGGTAAAGTATCGAGCATGGTCTGTCCCTTCAATAATATCAAGAGTGTCCTGTAACAACTCGGTCTCGGCCCCCGCCGCAAGTATCATCCACCACGAAGGTCCTCTGATGTTGGGACCGTTTTAGGATATTTTCATATAGGCTAATACAGAAATAAGAACGCGCGCGCGCGCCTCTGACTGTATCTAGACACGGAGGGAAAATGGCTCCAATATTTATACTCAGCGCCCAGTTTAATTCTGCACTGACACTTTTAAATGTACATGGCACAATCAAATGAGTAGGCTATGTCTAAATGTACTAGGCAGGCTCTAGTCACCAATCTGGCTTTGTTGTTTCGGCATCAATATGCGGCATGGTTTCGCGTGTTGTTTTTGCACCACCAAATAATAACTACACAATATGCGGCATAGGCCTAGCTGCCGTTTTCTAACTCAGAGAGACGACTATGGCCAGGTATTCTTTTAACTTGTAGGATATCCTGATGTTATGTTTCACTAATGTAAGGAGTAAAACTCAGAAACTTCCCGAGTGCTAGCTACATTTAGACTGGGTAAACTCGTGACTTTAATGCCTTCCGAAACGGGCTATTCCAGTGTCTGTGACAGTGCATCTATTTTAGGCTATAGTCTTGTGCAAAACTTTTTATTTAACGTTGCGAATGGGCAGGATGATTTGCTTAGACACGCACGTGCTTCGGAGCAGCTAGAACTGTGCAAGGTGACTGCTGCAGTTTTCAGCTCAGTCCTCCTGGATAATAAAAACAAAATAATGCCGACGAGAAAGTAACGCCGTTATCTTTTGATGGATTCCCTTTGGGTGCCCAGTTGAGACAGTTTTATTTTCACACCCAAATCAATTTGGTTTTAAGTTATAATTTCATTTTATTTTTTTTAATGATTATTTTGATGTTATTGGTCACCGAGCCTATTCTTTTGATTGGGAGATCAAGGAACTCTGGTGTCGCCGAAACGGCGATGTCCTGTGGGCTCTTTACGCACGGCACCTATGTCCCTTCCATCTTCAGTCAGACTCAAATCGGACCGAAATCGAGTAGCTGAGGTTAAATTGACGTAAATACACGCCCGGATATCCGGGGACTCACATCCGGTAGCCTACTTACATTGGGTTGCTACAGACCCAACTAGCCTCCTGTATAGCAGCAGACCCAACTAGCCTCCTGTATAGCAGCAGACCCAACTAGCCTCCACCTGTATAGGACCCAACTAGCCTCCTGTATAGCAGCAGCAGCAGACCCAACTAGCCTCCTGTATAGACCCAACTAGCCTCCTGTATAGCATCATTAGCAGCAGACCCAACTAGCCTCCTGTATAGACCCAACTAGCCTCCTGTATAGCAGCAGACCCAACTAGCCTCCTGTATAGCAGCAGACCCAACTAGCCTCCTGTATAGCATCATTAGCATCAGACCCAACTAGCCTCCTGTATAGCAGCAGACCCAACTAGCCTCCTGTATAGCAGCAGACCCAACTAGCCTCCTGTATAGCATCAGACCCAACTAGCCTCCTGTATAGCATCAGACCCAACTAGCCTCCTGTATAGACCCAACTAGCCTCCTGTATAGCAGCAGACCCAACTAGCCTCCTGTATAGCATCATTAGCATCAGACCCAACTAGCCTCCTGTATAGCAGCATCAGACCCAACTAGCCTCCTGTATAGCAGCAGCAGCAGACCCAACTAGCCTCCTGTATAGCATCATTAGCATCAGACCCAACTAGCCTCCTGTATAGCAGCAGACCCAACTAGCCTCCTGTATAGCATCATTAGCATCAGACCCAACTAGCCTCCTGTATAGCATCATTAGCATCAGACCCAACTAGCCTCCTGTATAGCATCATTAGCATCAGACCCAACTAGCCTCCTGTATAGCAGCAGCATCAGACCCAACTAGCCTCCTGTATAGCAGCAGACCCAACTAGCCTCCTGTATAGCAGCAGCAGCAGACCCAACTAGCCTCCTGTATAGCATCATTAGCATCAGACCCAACTAGCCTCCTGTATAGCATCAGACCCAACTAGCCTCCTGTATAGCATCATTAGCATCAGACCCAACTAGCCTCCTGTATAGCATCATTAGCATCAGACCCAACTAGCCTCCTGTATAGCATCATTAGCATCAGACCCAACTAGCCTCCTGTATAGCATCATTAGCATCAGACCCAACTAGCCTCCTGTATAGCATCATTAGCATCAGACCCAACTAGCCTCCTGTATAGCATCATTAGCATCAGACTCAACCCCAGCAGCCTACAGCCCCCTACTGTATACAGTAACAGCAGACCCAGCTCTACTACACTACAATCCCATAGCATCAGACCCAACCCCAGCCTCCTGTATAGCCCTACCCTGCACTACAGACACTACAGACACATCAGCCTCCTGCTGCACTACAGACACTACAGACACTACAGACACTACAGACACATCAGCCTCCTGCACTACAGACACTACAGACACACCAGACACATCAGCCTCCTGCTGCACTACAGACACTACAGACACACCAGACACATCAGCCTCCTGCTGCACTACAGACACTACAGACACATCAGCCTCCTGTATAGCCCTACCCTGCTCTACAGACACTACAGACACTACAGACACACCAGACACATCAGCCTCCTGCTGCACTACAGACACTACAGACACTACAGACACATCAGCCTCCTGCACTACTGACACTACAGACACATCAGACACTACAGACACTACAGACACATCAGCCTGCTGCACTACAGACACATCAGCCTCCTGCTGCACTACTGACACTACAGACACTACAGACACTACAGACACATCAGCCTCCTGCTGCACTACAGACACTACAGACACATCAGCCTCCTGCTGCACTACAGACACATCAGCCTCCTGCACTACAGACACTACAGACACATCAGCCTGCTGCACTACAGACACTACAGACACATCAGCCTCCTGCACTACAGACACATCAGCCTCCTGCTGCACTACAGACACTACAGACACATCAGCCTCCTGCACTACAGACACTACAGACACATCAGCCTCCTGCACTACTGACACATCACCCCTTCTGCAGTACAGACCCAGCAGCCCCATCCTGCCTCCTGCTGCTACACTACAGACCCAAAACAACATGTGAAGGAATTCAGGCTGGTGTCAGGACAATGGGATGGATGTGTGAACGCATTTTCGCTGTGGTAGGATGGAGAGGAGAGGAGAGGAGAGGAGAGGAGAGGAGAGGAGAAGGAGGAGAGGAGAGGAGAGGAGAGGAGAGGAGAGGAGAGGAGGAGAGAGGAGAGGAGAGAGGAGAAGAGAGGAGAGCAGAGGAGAGGAGAGGAGAGCAGAGGAGAGGGAAGACATCCTATTTCCCATGCACTTTAGAAAGAGAGAGCGGCTTTTTATATGTGTGAGGAGAGAAGGGAAATAGTAATGGTGTGCAGCTAGTATCTCCCCGCAGTAGCCGTGTTTGTATGCACACACGGTAACGCCAGAGCGGTTGCAGTTCTAATGGCGCGTTACGCTCTTATATATATTTTTAGTAAGCCTTTGGGCACTTGCAGTGTCCCTAAAAGAACACGGTTGCCAGGCAACCCCGTAGTGTTGCCATGGTGATTCACGTGTTGGCAGCTGCTGCAATCAGCATTAAGTCAAGACACATATTCTCATTCCAGCAGTCAGTAGCGTGCAGTGTGCAGAGGGGGGGAGGCGAGCGGTGTGCAGAGGGAGGGAGGCGAGCAGGCAACTAGGACACACCAAGTAATCAGAAGGAAACATATGCTCATTCATTACCCGGCGCATTAATAACATCATATGAGGTGGGGGAGGGGAGCAGAGCAGAGGAAGAAATGAAGAAATAAATAAAAAAGGAAAAAGAAAAAAAACCTGCCCACACTTTTCCTTTCTCCGATTGCTGGCAGAAGTTAAAGATCATTTGTGATGACAGACAACATCGCTTCCTCCAATTACCCACACGGCGTACCAGAAATACCAGAGGAGTGATTTTTAATACACGTGCACGTGGACTTATTAAAACTTAATGATCTTATGAGAACAGATGTGCTGGAGTGTGAGCGTGTTTCATCATTAGGAGGAGAGAGAGGAGCAGATTTCTCAGCTTCCCCCAACACAACACAAGACGGGGAGGGAAGCGAATATTATTTTTAAAACACAAAATGGCTGACTGACTGAAGTGGCTCTGTAGTTTGCTTACGAAAGCGAGTCCCGGTTGTGCCTCCCCCTGTACTGCGAGTCACGCTGAAACGTCTTAGCTCAGCGGTCTCCTCCTCCACTCCGCTGTCCACAACTACATTAGATTTAGCTGCTCAAACGGAGGCTAATGGCAGACAGGGGAGATGCTGGTCATTTCATTACGGGGAGGCGCAGCCACAATCTCTCTGACAGTAATGCACGCAGGACAGTAATGCACGCAGGACAGGAGGGAACGAGGATTAAAAAAGACTAACGGCAATCATATTTGCTTTCGTCCACGCTGCTTACTTAGACGTCGATAAGCCTGCCGTCAAAATGGGGCATTTTCACTCTGATCCACCCTGGTCAGTTGATGTCTCTGGTGGATAAGTGATATTCACTCCCCATTAAACTGTCCTCTAGTGTAGTGTAGTGTACTGTTGGAGGCAGTGCAGTGTAGTGTGGTGTGGTGCAGTGTAGTGTAGTGTGGTGTAGTGTAGTGTAGTGTAGTGTAGTGTAGTGTAGTGTAGTGTGGTGTGGTACAGTGTGGTGTAGTGTGGTGTGGTGCAGTGTAGTGTAGTGTGGTGTGGTGTAGTGCGGTGCAGTGTAGTGTAGTGTAGTGCGGTGCAGTGTAGTGTGGTGCAGTGTAGTGTAGTGTAGTGTAGTGTAGTGTAGTGTAGTGTAGTGTAGTGTGGTGCAGTGTAGTGTAGTGTGGTGCAGTGCAGTGTAGTGTGGTGTAGTGTGGTGTGGTACAGTGTGGTGTGGTGTGGTGCAGGGTAGTGTGGTGTGGTGTGGTACAGTGTAGTGTAGTGTAGTGTAGTGTAGTGTAGTGTGGTGTGGTGCAGTGTAGTGTGGTGTAGTGTAGTGTAGTGTAGTGTGGTGCAGTGTAGTGTAGTGTAGTGTAGTGTAGTGTAGTGTGGTGTAGTGTAGTGTAGTGTAGTGTAGTGTAGTGTAGTGTGGTGTAGTGTAGTGTAGTGTAGTGTAGTGTAGTGTAGTGTAGTGTAGTGTGGTGCAGTGCAGTGTGGTGTGGTGTGGTGTGGTGTGGTGTAGTGTAGTGTAGTGTGGTGTAGTGTAGTGTAGTGTAGTGTAGTGTAGTGTAGTGTAGTGTAGTGTAGTGTAGTGTAGTGTGGTGCAGTGTAGTGTAGTGTAGTGTAGTGTAGTGTGGTGTGGTGTGGTGTGGTACAGTGTAGTGTGGTGCAGTGTGGTACAGTGTAGTGTGGTGTAGTGTAGTGTAGTGTAGTGTAGTGTGGTGTGGTGTGGTGTGGTGCAGTGTAGTGTGGTGTGGTGTAGTGTAGTGTAGTGTAGTGTAGTGTAGTGTAGTGTAGTGTAGTGTAGTGTAGTGTGGTGTAGTGTAGTGTAGTGTGGTGTAGTGTAGTGTAGTGTAGTGTAGTGTAGTGTAGTGTGGTGCAGTGTAGTGTGGTGTGGTGTGGTACAGTGTGGTGTAGTGTAGTGTAGTGTAGTGTGGTGCAGTGTAGTGTGGTGTAGTGTAGTGTAGTGTAGTGTAGTGTGGTGCAGTGTAGTGTGGTGTGGTGTGGTGCAGTGTAGTGTAGTGTGGTGTGGTACAGTGTGGTGTAGTGTAGTGTAGTGTAGTGTAGTGTAGTGTGGTGCAGTGTAGTGTAGTGTGGTGTAGTGTAGTGTAGTGTAGTGTAGTGTGGTGTAGTGTAGTGTAGTGTGGTGCAGTGTAGTGTGGTGTGGTGTGGTGTAGTGTAGTGTAGTGTGGTGCAGTGTAGTGTGGTGTGGTGTGGTGCAGTGTAGTGTAGTGTAGTGTAGTGTGGTGTGGTGCAGTGTAGTGTGGTGCAGTGTAGTGTGGTGTGGTGTAGTGTAGTGTAGTGTAGTGTGGTGCAGTGCAGTGTAGTGTGGTGTGGTGCAGTGTAGTGTGGTGTGGTGCAGTGTAGTGTAGTGTAGTGTAGTGTAGTGTAGTGTAGTGTGGTGCAGTGTAGTGTGGTGTGGTGTAGTGTAGTGTAGTGTAGTGTGGTGTGGTACAGTGTGGTGTGGTGCAGTGTAGTGTAGTGTAGTGTGGTGTGGTGTGGTACAGTGTGGTGTGGTGCTGGAGGCAGTGCAGTGTAGTGTGGTGTGGTGTAGTGTGGTGTGGTACAGTGTGGTGTGGTGTGGTGCAGGGTAGTGTGGTGTGGTGTGGTACAGTGTAGTGTAGTGTGGTGTGGTGCAGTGTGGTGTGGTGCAGTGTAGTGTGGTGTGGTGTGGTGCAGTGTGGTGTAGTGTAGTGTAGTGTAGTGTGGTGTAGTGTAGTGTAGTGTAGTGTAGTGTAGTGTAGTGTGGTGCAGTGTGGTGTGGTGTGGTGTGGTGCAGTGTAGTGTAGTGCTGGAGGAACAGGCCTGCTGGAGGCAGTGTAGTGTGGTGTGGTGTGGTGCAGTGTAGTGTGGTGTGGTGCAGTGCAGTGTAGTGTAGTGTGGTGCAGTGTAGTGTGGTGCAGTGTAGTGTGGTGTGGTGCAGTGTGGTGTAGTGTGGTGCAGTGTAGTGTAGTGTAGTGTAGTGTAGTGTAGTGTAGTGTAGTGTAGTGTAGTGTAGTGTAGTGTAGTGTAGTGTAGTGTAGTGTGGTGTGGTGCAGTGCAGTGTAGTGTAGTGTAGTGTGGTGCAGTGTGGTGTGGTGCAGTGTAGTGTAGTGTAGTGTAGTGTAGTGTAGTGTAGTGTAGTGTAGTGTGGTGTGGTGTAGTGTAGTGTGGTGTGGTGTGGTGCAGTGTAGTGTAGTGTAGTGTAGTGTAGTGTAGTGTAGTGTAGTGTGGTGCAGTGTGGTGTAGTGCTGGAGGAACAGGCCTGCTGGAGGCAGTGTAGTGTGGTACAGTGTGGTGTGGTGCAGTGTGGTGTAGTGTAGTGCTGGAGGAACAGGCCTGCTGGAGTGTAGTGTAGTGTGGTGTGGTGCAGTGTGGTGTGGTGCTGGAGGAACAGTGTGGTGTGGTGCTGGAGGAACAGGCCTGCTGGAGGCAGTGCAGTGTAGTGTGGTGCAGTGTAGTGTGGTGTAGTGCAGTGTGGTGTGGTGTGGTGCAGTGCAGTGTGGTGCTGGAGGAACAGGCCTGCTGGAGGCAGTGCAGTGTAGTGTGGTGCAGTGTAGTGTGGTGTAGTGCTGGAGGAACAGGCCTGCTGGAGGCAGTGTAGTGTAGTGTGGTGCAGTGCAGTGTAGTGTAGTGTGGTGTGGTACAGTGTAGTGTAGTGCTGGAGGAACAGGCCTGCTGGAGGAACAGGCCTGCTGGAGGAACAGGCCTGCTGGAGGAACAGGCCTGCTGGAGCCCGAGGGCCATGGGGCAGTGTAGTGTAGTGCTGGAGGAACAGGCCTGCTGGAGGAACAGGCCTGCTGGAGGCAGTGTGGTGTGGTGTGGTGTAGTGTAGTGTGGTGTGGTGCTGGAGGAACAGGCCTGCTGGAGGAACAGGCCTGCTGGAGGAACAGGCCTGCTGGAGGAACAGGCCTGCTGGAGCCCGAGGGCCATGGGGTAGTGTAGTGTAGTGCTGGAGGAACAGGCCTGCTGGAGCCCGAGGGCCATGGGGCAGTGGCTTTCTAAGTGGGGGAACCCTGGAGGGCCACAGGAAGCTGCTAAGAGGGCCGCGAAAGATTGGCAGGAAAAGCATATGGAGCAAAATAAATAAAATGAAAATATTTCAATAAATTAACCTAAAATAAGGTTAGCAATATTGTCATTCGTTAAGAACTGCATTATAATAATCTATTTCATAGACAAGCCTGCTTCACTTGACAAAGCAAGGGTACATGTGACTGCAGCCAGTAAGTGTATTTTGCTACATTTTTACTAATTGTGTTCTGTAAAAGAAATTGTCAATTGTGTGTATGTGTGTTCATGCTCTAGTGAAATTAGTAAAGTCAGCTGTAGTATTGTGAAGGCATCAGGTGAGCAATTATCAGGGCCACACCCACAGAAACTAGGTATTGTTTTTGTAATTGCTGGGGGCAGTGCTCATTGAGTGGCACCTGCGCCCATATTAGGAAAGTAAGTGCGCTTCCAGCGGCAGCTGGGCAGCGGCAGCCCTCCTCGTGCTAAGACCGACGAGTGACAAGACAAGCAACTCTACCTGTGCAACTCTACCTGTGCAAGACCGACGAGTGACAAGACAAGCAACTCTACCTGTGCAACTCTACCTGTGCAAGACCGACGAGTGACAAGACAAGCAACTCTACCTGTGCAACTCTACCTGTGCAAGACCGACGAGTGACAAGACAAGCAACTCTACCTGTGCAACTCTACCTGTGCAAGACCGACGAGTGACAAGACAAGCAACTCTACCTGTGCAACTCTACCTGTGCAAGACCGACGAGTGACAAGACAAGCAACTCTACCTGTGCAACTCTACCTGTGCAAGACCGACGAGTGACAAGACAAGCAACTCTACCTGTGCAACTCTACCTTTGCAAGACCGACGAGTGACAAGACAAGCAACTCTACCTGTGCAACTCTACCTGTGCAAGACCGACGAGTGACAAGACAAGCAACTCTACCTGTGCAACTCTACCTTTGCAAGACCAACGAGTGACAAGACAAGCAACTCTACCTGTGCAACTCTACCTTTGCAAGACCGACGAGTGACAAGACAAGCAACTCTACCTGTGCAACTCCTGTGCAAGACCGACGAGTGACAAGACAAGCAACTCTACCTGTGCAAGACCGACGAGTGACAAGACAAGCAACTCTACCTGTGCAACTCCACCGAAGCAACGACACGTAAGGCACATTTCTATCTCACTGCTGACCTACATTGACAATGTGTTTCCAGAGAATCCCAGTAATCTGCAGAAGGCGCAGGCCTTTCAAACCCTCCAACCAACGCAGAAACCTGGCCAACCTTCAGCCACTACAACCGAACACAACTTCAATCACCTCCTTCACTGTTGGTCTCTGGAACTGCCAGTCAGCTGTCAACAAAGCAGACTTCATCTCTGCTTATGCTAGTAGTCTCTCTGTTGACCTGTTGGCACTAACAGAAACCTGGTTGAAGCCTGAAAACACAGCCACTCCAGCAGCACTCTCAGCTAACTACTCATTTTCACACACCAGTCGGCTAAAGAAAAGAGGAGGCGGAACAGGGATCCTTATCAACAAGCATTGGAGCTATGCCCCCCTGCTGCCTGCCAACAACTACAGCTGCCTGGAATACCATGCAATCAAAGTCACAGCCCCAATCAAGGTGTCTGTACTTGTGATCTACCGTCCCCCAGGAACACTGGGCGACTTTATTGACGAATTGGATACGCTGATCTCCTCCATCACGGACCTAGGCGGCCCCCTACTTGTCCTCGGCGACTTCAACATACATCTAGAGAAGCCGTACGCCACAGACTTCAAGGCCCTGATGAACTCATTTGACATTCAACTAGCCAGCTGCCCCCCGACACACAAGAGTGGTAACCAGCTCGACCTGATCATGACTAAGGACTGCCAATGGACAACATCAAGGTAACACCAATGCATGTTTCAGACCACTTTTTCCTCCATTTCACCACCTCCCTACCCGACCCTACACCCACCCCCCCTCCCTTGGTCACATATAGGCGGAATCTACGCAACCTGTCACGCACTAGCTTTGCATCAGTGGTGGCAGATGCCTTGCCCTCAGCAAGTGTGCTCTCCTCACTCGATGTTGACACTGCTACAGATTCGCTCAGCTCCACACTGACCTCCTGCCTCGACAACCTCTGCCCACTAGTCACTAAACCTGCAAGACCTTCACAACCGCGACCATGGCTGACAGAGACCATCCGAGCTCTACGTACCACCCTCAGAGCGGCAGAAAGGAAATGGTGCAAAACCCGCAACCCATCTGACCTCGAAAAACTTAGATCTCTACTAGCCTCCTTCTCCGCCTCTGTAACAGCTGCCAAGACGACCTACTACAACGACAAGATCAGCAACACTACAGACCCACGTAAGTTGTTTTCTACATTCAAGTCACTGCTCAACCCTCCCCCCCCCTCCTGCACCAACAGACCTTAACCCGGACAACTTTGCCACCTTCTTCACGGAAAAGACGGCAAATATTAGCAAGCAATTCTGTGAACCGCCCTCCCGCCCAGAAGACACCCCCCTGGAAAACACGGCGACTCCTGCAACACTTCATGAATTCACTCTGCTCTCTGAAGAAGACGTTTCCAGACTCATCACAAGAAGCCGTCCCACTACCTGCCTACTAGACCCAGTGCCCACGAACCTTCTTCAAGACATTGCCCAAACAGTGGTCCCAGCAATCACATCCATCATGAACTCCTCACTCTCCTCCGGCACTGTCCCCTCCGCCTTCAAACAAGCAAGGGTGACACCACTACTGAAGAAGCCTACACTGAACCCTGCTCATGTCGAAAACTACAGACCTGTCTCACTGCTTCCCTTCCTATCCAAGACGCTAGAAAGGGCAGTTGCAAAGCAAGTCACCAACTTCCTAAACCAGAACGGATTACTTGACCCAAAACAATCTGGTTTCAGAAGTGGACATTCAACTGAAACTGCGTTACTCTCAGTGACTGAAGCTCTAAGGACTGCAAGAACGGAAGGACTATCCTCGGTCCTCATACTACTAGACCTGTCTGCAGCCTTTGACACAGTCAACCACAAGATCCTCCTGAGGATACTCACAGCCATGGGAATCACAGGCGTTGTCCACTCATGGTTCAACTCCTACCTCTCTGGACGCACCCTCAGTGTGTCATGGCAAGGGAAGCTGTCTACGACTCACACCCTCTCCACAGGCGTACCCCAAGGATCAGTGCTGGGACCCCTTCTGTTTGCAATATACACCTCCTCCCTGGGACGTGTCATTCAAACACATGGGTTCTCCTACCACTGCTATGCTGATGACACCCAGATGTACCTGTCGTTCCGTCCAGAGGACACCACGGTCTCGGAACGCATCTCTGCCTGCCTCACCGATTTGTCAACATGGATGAAGGACCACCACCTACAGCTGAACCTGGCCAAGACAGAGCTCCTGGTGATCCCAGCTAAAGAGCCGCTCAGTCACAACATCAACCTCAAGATAGGCTCCACCATCGTGACCCCAAACAAAGTCGCCAAAAACCTTGGCGTCATGATTGATGATGAGCTGTCATGCTCCAACTACATCAACTCGGTCACCCGGACCTGTCGAATCCAGATGTCCAACGTACAGAATATCAGACGTGTGCTTCTACACAACGACTGGTCCAGGCCACGGTCCTGTCCCGCGTTGACTACTGCAACTCACTCATGACAGGTCTATCTGCTTGTGCGCTAAAGCCTCTGCAGATGATCCAGAATGCGGCGGCACGGTTGATATTCAATCAACCCAAAAGGACCCATGTTACTCCTCTATTTATTGAGTTGCACTGGTTACCGATCGCCGCCCGGATCAAGCACAAGGCATTGACCCTTGCCTACAAAACCATCACAGGAACGGCCCCAGCTGAAGGACCTACTAACGCCTTATGTTACTGGAAGAGAACTGCGCTCATCCAGCACAAGCCGTCTGGCTCTGCCATCCAGTCGCTCTAGGTACTCCCAGTCAAGATTGTTCTCCGTTGTGGTACCCAAGTGGTGGAACAGTCTCCCAGAGGCAGCAAGACTAAGCACCTCTCTTGCAGCCTTCAAGAAACAACTAAAGACATTCCTCTTTCGAGAGAATCTACTAGACTAATGATTGAACTGGCCTTGCCCCAGGGCAGAATCCTGACATGATGTTTAGTTTAGTTTAGTTTGTGAGTGTGTGTTTGTGTGTGTGTGTTCTCGTTATTTCCTCTTTATTAAAAAAAAAAAAAAAAAAACCCTCTTTGTAATTGCACTTGTTGTTCTGTATATCTCCTGTGCACTTTGTATTTGCTTGTGATGTTGGCTTGATTATGTCCTCTTTTGAAAGTCGCTTTGGTTATAAAGCGTCTGCCAAATGCAATGTAATGTAATGTAATTTCATCTCTGAACATTACTAATATTATCGTTAAGTTATTATTTTATATATATCAGTGGGGCATTGACTAGCAGACTTAGACTATGATTGTGAAAGACGATGCACAGAAAAATAGGGTGGCAAGACCCACATAAGGGGGGGCCTTGGCTAGAAAATGCCGGTATATGGGGGGGCCTTGCTATGGTCAAGTTTGGGACCCCCTGCCATGGTCAAGTTTGGGACCCCCTGCCATGGTCAAGTTTGGGACCCCCTGCCATGGTCAAGTTTGGGCCCCCCTGCCATGGTCAAGTTTGGGACCCCCTGCCATGGTCAAGTTTGGGACCCCCTGCCATGGTCAAGTTTGGGACCCCCTGCCATGGTCAAGTTTGGGACCCCCTGCCATGGGACACAGAGCTGGACTCAGCAGGACAGGGCTGAGGTGAATAGAGCTGTAGAGGTCAGAGAGATTAGAGAGAGAGAGGTTCCATTGGCCCATTGTTTCCGGGTTCTATTATTGCAAGGGGGAGGGGGGAATCCCCCTTTAGGCAGACCTAGGCAGACCTAGGGACTGTTCTATTCAATGCAAGGAGTATTATGACACGCCCCTTTAGGCAGACCGGAACCTGGTCATGTTAGGTGCCCATAGCAACCTATTACATTGGCATATCTCTATATACTTAAAGAATCTCTGGTAGAGGTGAATAGAGCTGTAGCGCTGGGTGATATGGGAAAAAACTGTAGAAAAGAGGTCATGCCAACCCACTAAAATAAAGTGCAAGAATCACACCCGCGGGTGCGGCTTTTCTACAAAATATGAACGTTGATGTTCGCTCGCACCTGAATTCCTTGTAAAAAAACAATTGGGAGTTTAGCGCACTTTCTGAAAAAAAAAAAACAATATGGAAAAAATACATACGGTGTATCACAATATGGATGGCTTAATATCACGATAACATATATATCATGACATGCCACAGTTACGTATGTTTTCAGTGTTTCTCTTTATTTTTCTATATTCGTGCCGCAAAAAAAACACATTTCTTTAAACAGAATCTTTGTATTCTTCATTTTATGATTGTATTAACGTGGATCATGCATAGTGACAACACAACATGGTAATAAACCATATTAAATTGTATAGCAACTGTAATAATGGATACAATTAGTTAATCACGAAACTATAGAGGAGAAAGAGCATGATAGACACTTTTCTATCACCATAAAAACATATATTGTCACATCGCCAAACACTTGCGCTAGCAGTTACACCAGTCCCTTGCTCTTAGAAACCTCGTCCATCCCCATCAGCAATTAGACAGAAGAGATACACATCGGGAATAGCAGAAATACGTATCGGGAACAGAAGAGATACGCATCAGGAATAGAAGAGATTTGCATCGGGAATAGCAGAGATACGCATCGGGAATAGAAGAGATACGCATTGGGAATAAGAGATATGCATCAGGAATAGAAGAGATTTGCATCGGGAATAGCAGAGATACGTATCGGGAACAGAAGAGATACGCATCAGATAAAGCCATTTACATTATCAGGAAAGGCAATTTACTGTATGGCAACTATGAAAGCAGTGGAGCTGAGAAGTAATAGGCATTTGCACCGTGATGCTTTCATGTAGACTTGTGTCAGACGAAGAAGTAAAATGGCGTAAAGCCAATTCCCAGTCGAAACTATTTTGACACAATATAGTAGTTCCAATATAGCAGTAACAACACATTAGTTACCATATAATAATTTCTACCTTTTGATTTTGACACAATATAGTAGTTACAATATAGTAGTTTCTACCTTTTGATTTTGTTGTGGCAGTGCCGGACCACATGCGGGGCTAAACATCTGGGACTGCCTGCAGGCCGAGCAGAGCGCCTAGAGCAGCAGCAGCAGCAGACAGGTGAAGCACATTGGGGAGACAGTAGCAAAGGCACCGAGAGAGAGAGGGGAGGAGTACACACACACACGCACACACACACTCACACTGACCTCCATATTGTCCTTAAAATATATCTACCTGTCACTGGCCAGATGGGGACAGATCTCATACGGCCAGTGACTGCAGGACAGACGTGGGGGTTGGGGGGGAGATGGTGTTGGGGATGGGGGGGGTGGAGGTTGGGGTTGGGGTTGGGGGTGGGGGATGGGGGTTCGTTGGGGGATTTCATCCGCACGAGAGAGAGAGCGAGGACCACAGCCTGTCCCAGGGCAGAGGCCAGCTGAGGAGGAATCTGCCAAAAAGAAATGGATGGACTCAGCAGCCTCCATCTTACGCTCGGAAAAAAAAAAATGTGTCCAGTCGAATGTGAATGATTTCATGTAGCCAGTGAACCGCATGACAAATCTGGAGCAAACCTAACCAAACCTCACCAAACCAAACCTCACCAAACCTCACCAAACCAAACCTAACCACATGTAGACTAGACATCTGCCTGCGACTCACACGAAAAAAGAAACACATAAAACTCACAAAATGTTTGATATGGTTTTGACAAGTGTTATACTGCCCAAACTATAAAAGTGGCTCGTATCATATTGTCTTGATGTAAGACACCTTTTGAATCATTTTGGGTTACCAGAGTCATTTACCAGAGTCAGGAGAGAAATGAGAAAAGCTGTTGGGCTGTTTTACATAGTTTTTCAGTGAAGAGGCTGCACCTTGTATAATATGTGCTTTTTAATGCACAGACGTGTTTCGGCGTGTGCCTTCTTCAGTGTGCAACAGAACACTGGAACAACGCTCCTACTAGACGCTCACAGGGACCACGAGAGACGAGATTGTGGATCCTCCAACACGGAGATACATTAAATATTCATTTCAGTTCAATACCTATTGCTATTGTCTTAAATGAGATGGAGCGTTTGGTCAGTCCTGATCCATGTCATTTTGTTTGGTTTTGTACGTCTACACTTGCTTGTGTATCTAATCTGAGGTAGGTGCATGTTATTGTTACATTACATTACACTTAGCTGACGGTTTTTACCCAAAACAACCTACAAATTATTACAGGGTATTTGTTACAGTCCCTGGAGCAATGTGGGGATAAGTGCCTTGCTACAGGGGCACTTCAGCCATGGAGGGAGGAATGAAATGGTAAGGGTGGGAATTGAACCTGCAACCCTGTAATCTACAGTCCAACACCCTAATCACTACGCTATGGCTGCCTCATATGAGGCATATGAGAGGGAAGTGTGTGGTAACGGGGGTGTTGTGCCGAAAAGCGAGTCCCTGCCAGAACACGAGTGCCTTCATCGAAACCAATGGAAACCAACGACCAATTTTTGGAAAGTCTACAAATGAAGCATCTACATTCCTTCTGGAAGTATTACAAAGAGCTGGTTACAATTTCAGTATTATTTCCATAAAAGAATCGAAGAATTGTCATAACAAATGTTACGGTTTCATTCAAATAGCTCATATTAAGTGGAGGACGAGTAATGTTTCATAAGCATATTTTTAGTTCATAAATCATGCAATTAATTCTGCAAAAATTAGTATAATTTTCTCTCCAAAAATGTCATTGGTTTCAATGAGGGCACTCGTGTTCTGGCAGGGACTCGCTTTTTGGCACGACAGGGGCAAGAATAGAGCCGTTCTATATCCACAGCTGTATCTGGGTGCTCCTGCTCCCTCCACATGACTTGTGCAGGTGTAGGGCCTACTGTTACCTACTGCTGTAGGGCCTACTGTTACCGGAGTGAGAAAAACAAACCTGCCCAGTGCAGCACAAATGTGCACAATAAATAGTTCACAAAGAAATACTAGATCATAGTGCAGCAGCATGCTGTAAGAATGTGGGCCAACAGCGGGTCTTCGGTCAGGCAAAATAATGTGGATTTGGAGACCTGTGTTAATATGTTGGACCAGTGAGTTCAGGGTTGTCTGTTCCGTGCGGTGATTAAGCGTTCATTAGCGATGTGCTTTAATACAGCCTTGAACCAGACACACACTGCTGTGACTTTCTACTGTTAATGACTCCATAAATTACAATTTCTTTTGCGTGTCGTTAATTGCCCGACAAAAGAAAAGGAGGGGGGGGGGGCTAGGTCAGGAGGGGGGGGGGGGGGGGGGGGGGGGGGGGGGGGGCAGGGCCAGGGCCAGGCAGGGAGTCCTGAATAGTGAATTGGGCCCGTGTGTGTGTGTGTGTGTGTGTGTGTGTGTGTGTGTGTGTGTGTGCGGAGGGATAAAAAGCCGCAGTAATGGCCTCTCTCTCTTTTCTTTTCTGTTCTGTGTGATCTGTGGTCTCAGGTGACATTTAACATCTCTGTGTTGGAGAGGCAGCGAGCCCCTTGGCTGCGAGTCGACATGCACCTTTGACCAGGGCTGATGTTATGTTTGAGGTGGAGAGTAGAGAGTAGACAGTAGAGAATCATTGGGGGTGTTTGAGGTAGCACAGTCAAACACGAGCCGCTTTTTTTTGTTCTTCTCGATATAATACACTTCCGCTTACAAGGGCCAGGCTGCTCTACGCCAACCGTACGGCACATTTTAGGACCTGCGAGGCTTTGCCAACCGCACGGCACATTTCAGGACCTGCGAGGCTTTGCTCACTGACTGCTGTAGGACAACAGAGATGCTATTGGCAGTGGAAAGGGTCAAACACTGCATTTAAAAGTCAATGTTTTCTTTCACTAAAATAATTATAAAATAGCCTAATGTAAAAATGTTTGCAATTAATTTTATGCAATAAAATTTTTTGCATTTAAAATGTGATTGTTTTAGTGAACATGAGGGGATAAGAGATTGTTGGTAGGATTTTAGGTGCGGTGAGCAGTAGGGTGCATCAAACACCCCAACGTTTGAAAATCCTATTCTGCTTTTGCTAAATTGTTACTTTGTATTAACATAACACCCTTGTAAAATCCTAACAATATTGGTTAATGTTAAAGGGTGGCACAAGCTTGACATTTTGAATGGCAGTGGATGGGCGATTTTCGCCAAATACTTGAAAAGTGTGTTTTTTACACTATTTTGGTCAAAACTAGTAAGAGAATCATTTGGAAGAATTATCCAGTTCCCTTTCCACTTTCCCAGATTTGAAATTCCCTCTGTGTGTTTTTTAGAGCCTTCCTTCAGCAAGGTTTTACCCCCCATTCGCTAATATTTTAGCCATGTTCCAACACCCATGTATCCATCCTTTATCCATTTGTTGGGGTTTTGATGTCCTGGGGAAGTGGTGAAGCAACTGGAGCATTCTTCCAAATGATTGTCCTTACTATTCTTGATCAAAACACATCTTGTCTCAAAATACACTTTGGACAGATTTAGCTAAAAATGCCCATTCACTACCATTCAAAATGTCAAGACTATTGTGCCATCCTTTCACCTGTGTCCGGTCACACCGGTGTGACTGGAATGTTCGGGCAGTGAAAGTTCTATAGAATTCTGGACGTCATTCAATAAAATATGGAATTGTAGAATCTTGCATTGTTATAGAACGCATTCTTTTTATAGAATGCTCAAAAACCCACACTCTTAAAGGTTAACATCAATCAAATATTCTAGAAATGTACAAGGGAGTTATGATAGTGCAAAGGAGGAACTATACGGCAAGAGCAGAGTGGGATATTGCAAAGTTTTCATTTTCGAGGGGCGTTTGATGCACCCTAGTAAGCGGTTGAATTTTCACAAATTTACAAAACGAGAAGATTGCAAACTCCTAGATGGATTAGTGCGGGAGAGAGGGAGCATTTTCTACAAAGTTGCTCTGAAATGGAATGATGTAAGTGTGTTTAATACAGCCTACCCCGCTATCCACATAAACAGAGTGCCACACACACACACACACACACCACTATCCACATAAACAGAGTGCCACGGCTGTCACAGAGATATTTCCCTGAGATTTGTTTTCCTTTGCTCTATTTTGAAAAAAAACAAACAAAATAAAATGCATAATCCCTCTCTCATTTGCCATTTGCAAGCAGCCTGCTAAAGGGTAGAGAGGAGAGAGAGAGAGAGAGAGAGAGCACGAGAGAGAGAGCGAGAGAGCGAGAGAGAGAGAGAGATAGAGAGAGAGAGAGAGCGGGTGTAAGGGAGGACAGGTTGGGCTGGAGCGCTTTGAGGCCTTTAGCTGCACTACACACCACAGCACTGTCACGCAAACACACACACACACACACACACAAACTTACACACACACACACACACACACACACACACACACACACACACACACACACACACACACACACACACACACACACACACACACACACACAGCACAGCACTGTCACGCAAACATGGCTGATAGCCTGATAGCTACTGTCGCCCTCACCCCCTCCCTCTCCGGCACACACACACACACACACACACACCACCAACCCACTGCACCATCTCATCCCATCCCCCATGCACAGCAGCACACACACACTCCTCGCTACCCAACACACACACTCCTCGCTACCGCCCCCCTACACACACACACACCCTACACCACACTACACGCCCCCCTCCCCTCAATGCCTGCAGCAGCCTGGCCACCTCCTCATCTACGCAACGCTGCTGACTCTTCCTCTCGTGTGTGTGTGTGTGTGTCTGTGTGCGTGCATGCGTGTGTGTGTGTGTGTGTGTGTGTGTGTGTGTGAGAGACGTGTGTTTGTGCGTGTGCGTGTGCGTGTGCGTGCGCGTGCACGCACACGTGTGTGTGTGTGTGTGTGTGTGTGCACGCATGTGTAAGTGTGTGTGTGTAAGTGTGTGTAAAACCTGCTCGTGTTCAGCAGCTAGCTAGCTAGGCAGCGTGAGGTGAGGTGGGGGCGGGGCGTGGCCTCGTGCATGTAGCCAATCAGGAGATAACACACACACACACACACACACACACACACACACACACACACACACACACACACACACACACACACACACACACACACACACACACACACAGTGTGGCCTACCAGGAGCTAAGTCTGGGTCACAGTGGGGCATGAAGGAAACAACACGAGTCGTTAGCATACAGGAAGTTTGGAAAAGGGGCATAATAACATGACAAAGCAGCCCTACAGCAGGACAGGGGGAGAGGGAAGCACCCATAGCAGGACAGGACAGGGGGACAGAGGGAATGACAACAGAGGGAGAGAGGGAATGACAACAGAGGGAGAGAGGGAATGACAACAGAGGGAGAGAGGGAATGACAACAGAGGGAGAGAGGGAATGACAACAGAGGGAGAGAGGGAATGACAACAGAGGGAGAGAGGGAATGACAACAGAGGGAGAGAGGGAATGACAACAGAGGGAGAGAGGGAATGACAACAGGGGGAGAGAGGGAATGACAACAGGGGGAGAGAGGGAATGACAACAGAGGGAGAGAGGGAATGACAACAGGGGGAGAGAGGGAATGACAACAGAGGGAGAGAGGGAATGACAACAGAGGGAGAGAGGGAATGACAAAGAGGCATAGTCTAAGTTGTGCCCAATTAAACCCGAGTCCATCAGCAACTCAATGACACCTCATCCATCCAGGTGACAGCACACGTCAGAGTAGAGTACAGTAGAGTAGAGTAGAGTAGAGTAGAGTTGAGTAGAATAGAGTAGAATAGAATAGAATAGAATGGAATAGAATAGAGTAGAGTAGAATAGAGTAAAATAGAGTAGAGTAGAGTAGAGTAGAATAGAGTAGAGTAGAATATAATTGAGTAGAGTAGGGTATAGTAGAGTAGAATAGAGTAGAGTAGAGTAGAGTAGAATAGAATAGAATAGAATAGAGTAGAGTAGAGTAGAATAGAGTAGAGTATAGTAGAGTAGAGTAGTATAGCGTAGAGTAGAGTAGAGTAGAGTAGAGTAGAGTAGAGTAGAATAGAACACAGTAGAGTAGAGTAGAGTAGAGTACAGTAGAATAGAATAGAATAGAATAGAATAGAATAGAATAGAATAGAATTGAATAGAATAGAATACTTTTAATAATCCAAAGGGAAATGATGGTGTCTGACATCTTACTAGATACATAGATACAGATATACACAACGACCTAGTACACAATATTGTACATTACAGTTAAAATATAGCACACACTAGTACACACCATCAGCCTTACAGCGTTTCACATACACACATGCTCTCTCTCTGTCTCCCTCTCTCTCTCTCTCTCTCTCTCTCTCTCTCTCTCTCTCTCTCTCTCTCTCTCTCTCTCTCTCTCTCTCTCTCACACACACACACACACACACACACATACACACACACACACACACACACACACACACACACACACACACACACACACACACACACACACACACACACACACACGGTTTAGGTCCTGGTAGGGTCACCTCTGCTGTGGCCAGAGCAATGACATAGTATGACAGGAGACGTCATGGTAACCAGAAGAGGTCATCGTCAAGGTGAGCAGAGCAGACTGCCTCTACATAGGGTGGCCAGACGTCCTCCTTTAGGGAGGACAGTCCTCCTTTTCAGTGCCTTGGTCACCCTACCTCTACACTCTGCAGAAAGGAGATGAGAGATCCTCTGGCACAAAATGGCCTCCGCCGCTGCAAGCGCACGCTGAGCTCTCTATATGGCTATTATGTATTGCTATGCTGTGTACATGATCCACCCAGCTCAGTATATACTGTCTATGGTACATTATCCACACAGCTATATGTCTATGGTACATTATCCACACAGTTATATGTCTATGGTACAGTATCCACAAAGATCTGTAGCCTATATGTATGTCTATGTTATACATTATGCCTTGTGCCGTCACATGTGATGTGCACCACCATGCTATTTAAAGGAATAGCCATATTCCCTATGTACTGCCTGAGCCTCAGCCTAGCTAACCTGGTTCTCTCACAGAGCCTAGCTACTATACATCCAAACCGTGAAGTGTGTTTAATTGGGAAACACACCTTTACATTTTACTGACCGTGCTGCTGAGTCAAAGATTATCAGTTGACAGGCGTATAGGCTACTACACACATCTGGTTTGTGGTTGTAATCAGTGCCGCATTTGCTGCTCTACTGGAGATAAAATGCATTATGTGATCTCATTCTGATAGGGACCTTTTAAAGGCATTCAAATGTCAGTGATTCATTGCAATGCGATGCAGAGAGGGTAGGGAATGCCAGCGCAACTCCTTGCTGCTTTAGGCGTATAGGCTGCTTTAGGCGTATAGGCTGCAACTAACAATTTATCCCACCTAGTCTTGATCAATAAACAATTTTCTACTGCAATATGGCGATACCTGACATTAGTGAAACAGCAACGTTGTAATTCACTGATAGGGGCGCGCACTAATTATATTGTACTTTTGAAAACCAACGTCGATGCGCAGGCTTGGTGCAGCGAGTGAACTGTGATGGTATGGCACAGCTCAGGCACACAGAGCAAGGCGCGCTGTATGGAAACTCGCACCAAGCCTTCCGTTGCGGAAAATTGCAGGTGTATTTATCAAGCAGCAGATCATCATTGAACTGTAGTATTTCTGCTCATTTGCAAGCAATTAGGGTGCACATGCGTGATTGATTAACAAAGCATTCGTCTTGGAGGAACAGATCTACAATTAAAAACAAAAATATATTTTGATACCGATGATGATTGTAATAGCGTTTATATCGGGTTTGAGAACAGATGTAACTCTTTTAGTGAGTATACGAAGCTGACAGAAAACAAATAAGCACAAGAAGGGAGTTAAGCCATGCCAATAGCAAATCAAATGTCAACGTCTGTTTTTATTTTTTTTTATGTGTGTGTGCCGTTTTCGCTCTTTTAGGTGTTCAGTGGTTACAAAAGGCGCATGTCATCACATAGCTTTATGCTGACATTTTTTTAAAACATCCGAATTTGTTTGATAGGCTAATTATATATAATTATATTACTTTAATTATAAGCATAGCGTGTTTCGCCATTTCGTTCATATATATTCCATAATTACTAAGTAACATAGTCTTACAGTGTTATAATGTAATTTTGCCATTTCATCTGTCTGCTATCCATGCCCCATCGGACACGCCACTGGTTAAACTGAGAAATTAACCCAATTACAAATAAAGACGATTTATATACGTTTGTAATTCTCACAACTGGAATATAATTCACTGTCATCAACAGCCTATAGCCTTTAGTCTACACTGCCTGATGCAATAAGACCCTGACAAGTTATGTCATGCGCAACGGTCGAAAAATGGCTTACTTGACAGCGGTAATCTGAAGCCTCTCCATCCATCCAAATGACAAACGAATCCAAACTTATTATGGTCCGACATTTTTTAATGGTCATCAGACACAACAGCTCAAACTTTTACTGTGCTCCACCGGTGGCCTAGTGGTAAAACTTATATGGCCACACGGCATACCCTTAAATTCTTCTTTTCCTCTTTTTTCCCCTCCTCTTCATCCCTAGCCCTCCTTTTCAGTTGCTTTTCTGAGAATTTGGGGGAAGGGGACGCCTCTGTTCACCCTTGATTAATAAATGTTTATCTGTTTTGAAGCCCTGGACAATGGAGGATGGCCTGTGACCCCGCGGAGCCGCGACCCCGCTGCAGGTTCATTGTGGGCGGCTGGGAAAAGGGCTTTGGGCTGCAGACCCCATGCACTGACCCGCGCACATCCACACATCGCCCCTCCATTCAGCCCACAGCACTGCTGCAGTCACCCCGCGGCTTCCATTGTTTCACGGGGAACAATAGCGTTTTCCCATGCAGGGAGCATAAGCTCTCTCCCTCTCTCTCTCTCTTAGAAATCCCTTTAAAGTTGTACACCGAGAGCTACCCTAAACAACGCAGTTCTTCGGTGCACTTTTAAAAACGTGTGCATCTTCCGCCAGTGCCCTTTCAAACTGATCCACTTTATCCATAATTATTGTATACAAGCGCACATATTTGCCCACTGTGAAGCTAGGCTCCATTTTAAGGCACTGCTCTACCATTACGCGTAGGCTATTCGTGTGGCTGTGAAACAGCCGAATAGTGACACTAAAGCGAATGGATGTCGAAAGCTATCCAGAACAAGGTTTAGCCCTGGAACTGCAGGCCTCTGCGGCAGCCTGGGTCGTGTGGCGTGACAGTGGGAGCACCGAGGTTTGGCATTTAAAGAAAATAGAGTCAGAAGTGAGTAGAGAGGAGTGTTAACGTGTGTTTCAGAAACGACAAAACGTTTAAAAAAACCTCCGCCGATAGCTAACACAAACATCACCTTCACCTTTCTGCAAGGGCAGACATGAGTCCCTCCTTGTGTGTTAGCCAAGCCGTCATTTTCTTTAAACAGATCTAGGCTACACAAAGATCTAGGCATATCTGCAGTTACACCAGGCATCTATACACTAGCTCTGTCCTGAATGAATTATTAATTTTCCAGCAGCTTCTTCTCGGAGGATTTAATGGATATTTAACCCAATATACGTGCCGTTATGGATTGTGCTGGTATATGATTTAAAAATAGAACATTAACTCTCTGGCAAACGTCTAATCGACCTAGCCAGGAATGCACCACGGCACGTGCATGTCCTCGCGCCATATAGAAGCCGCATGTGATGCAGAATCGTTCAGTCACCTCTCTACATTTTTACACCTCTCCACGGTCACCTCTCCACATTTATGTTCTGAATCTATACAAGAAGAATATTGCAGTGAGGGGATACACCTTGGAAATAATAGTCGTTTTCAACACCATTTGAGAATAACCCATGGACTATAATTTGGCAAAGGTTATTCTCACGAAAGATGCGTAAGCAAATGTAGGTCGTTTCATTGTGACTTGACCTAAACCATTTCCTCTGAAATTAGGGACCGTCACTGAGATGGCATTGCAGTGTGCAATATGAATGACTCGTAGACCGGGTTAAAATTCACTTTGCCAAACACGGATCTGTCGATCCACCACAAATCATACTAGTAGTAGTAACGTGGTAATAGCCCTCTCAGGACCGATGGTATTAAATATGACAAACTGCATTGAACACATAGAAGCGACCATTATATAGTCGGCCGTTATTATGGGCGCTTGTAATCTACGGGATTGAGATAATCGCTGATGCAACAAATATGGGCCACTGTGATTTACAACCCCGATACGCGGGATATGCAGCAGGAAATATGCATTTGGAAACATGGCTAAGGCCACGAAGAGAGATAGGTAAACGTTTGGATTAAATTTGCTATTTGAAGGATCTCTCTCTCTCTCTCTCTCTCTCTCTCTCTCTCAGCCTTTTTCTGTGTGTGTGTGTGTGTGTGTGTGTGTGTGTGTGTGTGTGTGTGTGTGTGTGTGTGTGTGTGTGTGTGTGTGTGTGTGTGGGAGGGGTGTGTGGTGAAAGAGAGAGAGGGAGAGGGAGTGAGAGAGATTTAACTCATTATAATGCATAGAAAGACCAGCCCTCTTTTGAAAAAAAGGAAAGAGACGCAGCCATGCTTTGCAGGGAGCGAAGCCTGTGACTCACTGCTAGATAGACACAGGCGCCTAATGGAGGCTTACTATGGCGCATCCTCACACCTAAAGACCCGGGAATACAATATATTTCTATTTCTGACGCACTTATCACGTCGTGAAATGCAGTGAAGACGGTGAATTGAACAAAGGAATAGATTCCATGGTAAAACCGCGGGAGCGACCGACCCAAACGGCGAAGACCGTACGGACGTAAGTATAACGTTAATTTGCCAAAAATCCTTTTTTTCAGTATAGCACGAACAGTAGCACGAATACCGGCGAACGATATGATCGTCATATGTTTGTTTAACCGTCGAGATAGCGTTGTACACCTGTCATGGACTGTGGTTTGTGGGTTGTAACGTTCGTGGGAAAACAACGGGACATCCTCCCCACGTTGCGGTTGCCATTGTATGTCAAATACACTAAAATATCTGGAGCAATAGCACCAAGGCAAACCAAACCATTCTCACGTCTGAAAGAAATCAAAACGCCTCACTATTGCCCAGTATAAGACGCGCTTTGATCTAAACTCGAGCGTGTGGGGCTACGGATTATTTTGGGGGATGATGCGCAAAGACAATGGAGTCCATGGACGTTGGGTCAACTGGGTCACGTTCCGAGCGGTTCGCAGATATGCAGTGCACATGCACACAGCGACCTTGAGAAACAGCGCGGCGTCATAAACCAAGATGCTGCACCACACGGTTGTGATCCACGTAGAAGGGAAGAAGGGAAGATGCTTTTGTGCTTTCAAAAATGGCGTTTCTCTTTGTCTCCCCATCCTCAGTGACTGGCTTATCATATGACTGTACGTGCGGTATGGGCAATACTGTGAGATAAATATGGCGATCCGTAGCCTATGCCGCCCTCCCTATGCACAACAGGGACGAGGGCAATAACGTAGCGCCCATAACAATATTCATCCCATAACCATTTCTTGGTTTGGGTGATTTATGTATCCACGCCAAGATAATAGCGGTGTATAACGGACGGGTGACTGAGTGGACGTTTGTTTGTGGTTACACTAGAACACGAGCAGCTATATATAACATAACGCACAGATTGAGGCGTTTGACTATTTGATGACACAGCTTTGCTTTGACTTCCACTCCAACTTCACTAATATCCATGACAGGGTGAAGATAATGAAGGGGTCAGGGGAGTACAATACATTCCAGCATTCACACGAACAAAAGGCGAAGCCAACACACCACACCACTAGGCAGTATGTATGTGCTCGCTGTTTAGCTGTGGTATGCTGCTTAAGATGGTCAAAACCCTAAATTTAATATCAAATTCATAAATCCATGTAACTGTATATATGACCAAGATGTCGCCACACAAGGTGCGTCAAGGACAAATGTGTGTGTGTGTGTGTGTGTGTCTCTTTCTAGAGAAGACATGGTAGCTTAATGGCTTTTAACACACACGTTAATATATAGTCTAGTCCTGCATGTACAACTGCATATGCATTCAGCATCGTGTGCACATTTGAAATGAGCAACGTGGGAGAATTCGCAGTATCAGTGTGTGCACTGTACAGTTTTGCAGCAGTGTGTGTGTGTGTGTGTGTGTGTGTGTGTGTGTGTGAGAGAGAGAGAGAGAGAGAGTGTGTGTGTGTGTGTGTGTGTGTGTGTGTGTGTGTGTGTGTGTGTGTGTGTGTGTGTGTGTGTAAAGGGATGTGCAGGCACGCATACTGGTGCTTGCACGTTTGGATTAGTACGTTGTAAGGTTCACCAATAAGATCTAATTCAAAACCACGGACAGCGATTTTTTGGGTCTTGTCCAGTGCCTGCTAACTTGTATTTTAACCAGACGACGATAGACTGAATTCATACCGGTGTGTGTGTGTGTGTGTGTGTGTGTGCGCGCGTGTGTGTGCGTACGCGCGTTTAATGCGTGCCTATGTGCTGCGTTGTGCTGTAAATCTTTAATATTGCGCGCTGCCTAAAATACCAAGACATTGGAGAGAAATTTCACATCCAACCTTTCGGATAGAACAGACACCACTCAATGAGGTGAGGGAAAAAACACAAATGCAAAAGCGACGTTTTGATCACAACCGTCAAATTGCGTTCAAACAAACGAGGCCGAAGATGGTTATGTCAGAGGCGTTATTACTTTAGTCTCAAGGACGTTACGCGCTGAGATGAGACGTGTGTGCGTGCGTGTGCGTGCCTGCGTGTGTGTGTGTGTGTGTGTCAGGACGCGCTGAGATGAGACGGATCAGGACGTTGGTCGCAAACATCTGTTTGGCCAGTGACGTCACCATCCCTCCTGTGCACTCCAATCCTCTTGTGCTGAAGGCAGATGCCTCATTTGTTTGGTCCTGAGCGGCATTAATCCTAAAGTCACTCAGCAGTGAGGAGAGCAGTGGACACGGTTCACATTCACACACGGCACCATTTCATTTGGCACTGTAGGACTCGGAATATGCACCATCCACCGCTCTGCGTCTCCGAAGGATTAGTTCGAGGGTTTTCATGCCAGCGATTTTTTTGTCAGTTCCACATCTCGTGGATGGAATATAGCGGTTTGTCCCACGGAACGCTCCCGTCCATACGCCTGGTCGCTACAATTTCTTAAAAAAAAAAAAAAAACACGTATTCTTTTATAAATTCTTGCCACATTGGTTTGGAGTGTGCTTTCCGCGCCGGTATACCTTTCAGTGGAAACAGTAACCTGCACCAAGAATTTCCTTGGAATACAAATTGTTTTTATATAATGTCAAAGATGTACAGCTCCTGTCTTCAAATGGAACTTTGACTAACGTCATATTTTTGTGTTCTTGTTCTTGTTTTTATAGGTGCAAGACGAGGGATACGGGATTTAACCTTTTTTGTGGAACAGCAGATCTCACTTGCAGCAGATCAAATGGTCCACCCCTTTCCTTTCTCAAGTGGAACGCGGGATGGATATCATTTGGAATCTAGCTCCAGAACGTCAGTCTGCCACCGGTGACCATTTTTAACCCCTCGCTGTCCATTTGTATTGGTCGTGGATCCCGACACGCAGTGTGCTCAGGATTTTTAAAACTTCACCACTAGTATTTTGTAGGCTATTTTTTAATTGTTAACAGCGGCAACCTTTTACTCCACATTTGATCTCTCGAGTGGAGATTTATTCCCATGGATTTCATTTTGATTTTAGATTTTTCTCATTTCAAATAATTTTGTACATCGTCGCACGTGTCACACACAAGCAGCAGTAGTTGATAAGGTTTTTTTTAAAGGACGTTTTGGGCTACACATTTGCTAGCTCGTGGTGAGACATGGTTTGCGCATTGAGTATGCCGATTGTTATAGACATAATTCCAGATCTAACACTATAGTGTTGTAAGTATGGTTAGCGTTAGTGTTTTAAGTATGGTTAGTGTTAGTGTTCTAAGTATGGTTCTCCTCATTTCAGACTCCTGCTCTCCGTGTTCACAGCGGACCTTGATTTAATGTCTTACAATTAAGGCACGCGGTGAATGCCAAGAGCGGAGCCTTCTTTCGTCACTTAACTGCCGCCATTTTCTTGGTTGCAGAAAAAAAACAAATTGTCAAGGAAAAAGTCCTCAGTATGTTGTAATTTTTAAATGGTGCTCAGAGAAACATAAACAATAAAGCAGTCAATGGCTGAATAAAAAAATCATAAATGTCTGCAGTCTTTTAATCACAAGCAAATTTGATTAAAAAAAATAGAAAAGTCTCTTGACAACTAGATGAGGTTGTGGAGATTTTCGCCAGGCGCACAGCACGTGGCTTGGGCCTCCGACTGGAATGCGCTGTCCGCGTGCTGTGGTGCTGAAAGCAGCTCGCGCGGAGGGGCCATTACACACACACACACACAGGCCGCAACACAGCTGCAGTTGAAACAAACGCAGAGTTTCACGGTACTGTCAGGAACGCGCCTCAATGTAGCTGCCATTTTCTAATCTTTAGAATTCATGGATACATTGGGTACAAATGGGTACGTTTAGGGATAGAATACAGGCCTACAATATGTCTCAACATTCATATGAACGAAATCGAATTAAATTCTAGTTAGAATGTTTATTTTATTTTTACTTTAATGCTATGCTGCGTTACATGGGAATATCTTTTTTTTTAATTCGTAAGTCTGAGCCAGTACGATGGCAGAAAGCTGAAAATTATAACCCAAGAAGAACCCGTACAAAAATTTAAACAATGGGAAGAAAAAATCTGATTGCAATTGCATGTTAAGGCATTACTACGCGTAATGACGCAAAGGTGGCGCAGGACGGAGCTGGGCGCACACGCACACACAGGCTCTCTCTCTCTCTCTCTCTCTCTCTCTCTCTCTCTCTCTCTCTCTCTCTCTCTCTCTCTCTCTCTCTCTCTCTCCTAACACACACACACACACACACACACACGTAGGCAGCCTTGTATACGGGGCGTCGTGTTCGTGCTGGGGTTGAGCTGCTGTGCCGCCCTGCGGTTATTCTGGGGACTCGAGTTATGTTGACAGATACTAACTGGGGGGAATGGCAAGACTATGCCACGAATAGTTACAGTGAAGGAAACACGTGACGTGCACAATCACACCACACTGGCCATGGCACGGGCACACAAAAAGACACAACAAACGAATTAAATGCAATTCATGGCGCATGCGTAAAATTGAATATGTGCAGGACAGGCCATGTCAAATCTTCACTACAGTCACATCAGTTCATCACTACAGAGAACCAAAATGACAGTAGTCTGTATTTTACTGATGAAGACAAAGGATATTACAGAGTGAAAAGACTGTGGTTGAGATGCAGGGTATTTTACATTGGGCGATGGTCAAATCACCCATGTGTGTGCCCAATTTGTGCCGTACACGCACATAGCTGCAGCAGCATGGAAAATGTCGCCAGAGCCCCAAAGTAGGTCACTGACTTCACCCAGCCTCGCGTGCACGCAGTGCAGTGCCATCATGCCATGCTCTGAAACTCATCTTGTGTTATATTATATTGGGGGAATATACTGGGACTGTATATCACTGACCCGGAGAGAGTTAGGATGATGTGTGTGTGTGTGTGTGTGTGTGTGTGTGTGTGTGTGTGTGTGTGTGTGTGTGTGTGTGTGTGTGTGTTATATTATATTGGGGGGAAAGGGGCGAGCAGATGAGCTGTCCATGCAACACAGTTACCCCACGACCACCACCACCACCATCATCACCACCACCATCATCACCATCACCACCATCATCACCATCACCACCATTTGCTCCCGTTGCCATGAGCCCATTAGCACAAGGCTAGCATGAGAAAACCAGCCAATTACCCGCCATAGACTTGCTGTGACATTCCAACTCCACATACACACTTCCCATCGTGGACCTTTCCCCTGCGGCTTACCTGGAGCAAGAAAAAAGTGCTGAGCGAGTAACGACACACACACCGTATGTCAATCTCCTCACCCGTTTGCCTTCCGGTTATGCCAAGGCGAGCTGCTACCACATCCTCCTTTTTTAACATATGCCTACACAATTTCCTCTTTAAAATGATCCGAATCTGCACCACCATTAGAAAATGCCTACACATCACTAAAGGGTTTATGCTTATTTTATAGCCTCATGCACATTAATGACGTGCAGCTTCCTGCTGTATAGCCCGCATTTATGCAAAGCAGGAGGCCTCGTGGCTTTGACGAGTGGTGTTCTCTAATGTACAGTGTAGTGTAGGCCTATTAAGAGCTGTGAGAAATAATGCATATGAAATGAGTATCTTTGGTAGGGAAAACGATGCATTTTTAAACACAAGGGGAAGAACACTTATGCTAGCTAGTTTTCAGCCAAAAACGTCGAATAAATGCAATGTAAATCTGACCTAAATCCAGCCTCTTGCCGTTTTATTTTAGGCCTACATACAAATGTTGGTAGGTGGCGCCGCCTGCTGCCAGATGTGTGTATTGCCCCCATAGTTTAACCTCTGTAGGCATGCTGAATAACATCCTAGTGCGGTGGTCTATGGAGCATCTGTGGTCAGGGGTGTAACGCCATGTCTGCAGTCTCAGGTACATGACCTCCTACCAGAGGCCTTTGTGATTGTCCAGCCAATCAACTAAACTGTACGTGTAAAATATAATATGACCAGTCCTGCTTTTTATATATTTCCCATATTGAGCATTGTGAAAGCGTGAAAGCCCATTGGGAAACTCCAACTCCCACTGTCATTGTGACACTGCACTCCATAGCACACAAGTGAACACTGCACACTGCACACAACGAAATTGCATTTATGCCTCACCCGTGCAAGGGTGTAGTGTGTAGTCCAGGGTTGAGAAATGGAAGACGTACCAAGTATCAGAACCTATTTAGTCATCACTTGTCTATTGTTCAATTGATGAGAAAAGAGAAATAAAGAGAGGAAGGCAAGACAAGGCAAGTTTATTTATATAGCGCATTTCATGCACAGGTGCAATTCAATGTGCTTCACAAAGTTAACAAATGTAAATGAAAGGAAACAGGGAAGAAAGAATGAAGAGAGAGAGGATAGTCTTCAGGGGGGGGGTAGAGGAAGAGAGAGGATAGTCTTCATGGGGGGTAGAGAGAGGATAGTCTTCATGGGGGGGTAGAGAGAGGATAGTCTTCATGGGGGGGTAGAGGAAGAGAGAGGATAGTCTTCATGGGGGGGTAGAGGAAGAGAGAGGATAGTCTTCATGGGGCGGGGGGTAAAGAGAGAGGATAGTCTTCATGGGGGGGTAGAGAGAGGATAGTCTTCATGGGGGGGTAGAGAGAGGATAGTCTTCATGGGGCGGGGGGGGGGGTAGAGGAAGAGAGAGAGGATAGTCTTCATGGGGGGGTAGAGAGAGGATAGTCTTCATGGGGGGGGGTAGAGGAAGAGAGAGGATAGTCTTCATGGGGGGGTAGAGAGAGGATAGTCTTCATGGGGGGGTAGAGGAAGAGAGAGAGGATAGTCTTCATGGGGGGGTAGAGAGAGGATAGTCTTCATGGGGGGGGTAGAGGAAGAGAGAGAGGATAGTCTTCATGGGGGGGTAGAGGAAGAGAGAGGATAGTCTTCATGGGGGGTAGAGGAAGAGAGAGGGGATAGTCTTCATGGGGGGGTAGAGAGAGGATAGTCTTCATGGGGGGGTCGAGAGAGGATAGTCTTCATGGGGGGGTAGAGGAAGAGAGAGAGGATAGTCTTAATGGGGGGTAGAGGAAAAGAGAGAGGATAGTCTTCATGGGGGGGGTAGAGGAAGAGAGAGGATAGTCTTCATGGGGGGGGTAGAGGAGACAGAGAGGATAGTCTTCATGGGGGGGGGTAGAGGAAGAGAGAGAGGATAGTCTTCATGTGGGGGTAGAGAGATGATAGTCTTCATGGGGGGGTAGAGGAAGAGAGAGGATAGTCTTCATGGGGGGGGGTAGAGGAAGAGAGAGAGGATAGTCTTCATGGGGGGGTAGAGGAAGAGAGAGGATAGTCTTCATGGGGGGGTAGAGGAAGAGAGAGGATAGTCTTCATGGGGGGGTAGAGAGAGGATAGTCTTCAGGGGGGGGGTAGAGGAAGAGAGAGGATAGTCTTCATGGGGGGGTAGAGGAAGAGAGAGAGGATAGTCTTCATGTGGGGGTAGAGGAAGAGAGAGAGGATAGTCTTCAGGGGGGGGGTAGAGGAAGAGAGAGGATAGTCTTCATGGGGGGGTAGAGAGAGGATAGTCTTCATGGGGGGGTAGAGAGAGAGGATAGTCTTCATGGGGGGGTAGAGGAAGAGAGAGAGGATAGTCTTCATGGGGGGGTAAAGAGAGACAATAGTCTTCATGGGGGGGTAGAGGGAGAGAGAGGATAGTCTTCATGGGGGGGGGTAGAGGAAGAGAGAGGATAGTCTTCATGGGGGGTAGAGAGAGGATAGTCTTCATGGGGGGGTAGAGGAAGAGAGAGGATAGTCTTCATGGGGGGGGGTAGAGGAAGAGAGAGGATAGTCTTCATGGGGGGGGTAGAGGAAGAGGCTTGAGGCGTAAGAAGGAGTGAATGAAGAAGCAAGAGAAGAGAAGGAGGAGAAACAGAAGAGAAATATGCAAGAAGGAGAGAGAGAGAGAGAGAGAGAGAGAGAGAGAGAGAGAGAGAGAGAGAGAGAGAGAAGGAGAGGGGCAGGATGAGAAGGAGAGAAAGATGAGAATGAGGGAGGGATGAAGAGAATGAATGATGTAAAAAAAGGTAAAAGAGGGGGTGGAGAGAGAGAGGGAGGGAGTGAGTGCCGTATTGTAATCTGTAATCTTTAATCAGTAAATACATGGCCCCTGCTTTAGAGCTGGGGTTACCAGAATGGCAAAGACCAAGTTGGAATAGGCCTACATGTCTATATAGCCTACATGTCTATATAGCCTACATTTCTATATAGCCTACATTTCTATATAGCCTACATGTCTATATAGCCTACATTTCTATATAGCCTACATTTCTATATAGCCTACATTTCTATATAGCCTACATTTCTATATAGCCTACATTTCTATATAGCCTACATGTCTATATAGCCTACATTTCTATATAGCCTACATTTCTATATAGCCTACATGTCTATATAGCCTACATTTCTATATAGCCTACATTTCTATATAGCCTACATTTCTATATAGCCTACATGTCTATATAGCCTACATTTCTATATAGCCTACATGTCTATATAGCCTACATGTCTATATAGCCTACATTTCTATATAGCCTACATGTCTATATAGCCTACATGTCTATATAGCCTACATTTCTATATAGCCTACATTTCTATATAGCCTACATGTCTATATAGCCTACATGTCTATATAGGCTACATGTCTATATAGCCTACATTTCTATATAGCCTACATGTCTATATAGCCTACATGTCTATATAGCCTACATTTCTATATAGCCTACATGTCTATATAGCCTACATGTCTATATAGCCTACATTTCTATATAGCCTACATGTCTATATAGCCTACATTTCTATATAGCCTACATGTCTATATAGCCTACATTTCTATATAGCCTACATGTCTATATAGCCTACATTTCTATATAGCCTACATGTCTATATAGCCTACATTTCTATATAGCCTACATGTCTATATAGCCTACATTTCTATATAGCCTACATGTCTATATAGCCTACATTTCTATATAGCCTACATTTCTATATAGCCTACATTTCTATATAGCCTACATTTCTATATAGCCTACATTTCTATATAGCCTACATTTCTATATACATTTCTATATAGCCTACATTTCTATATAGCCTACATTTCTATATAGCCTACATTTCTATATAGCCTACATGTTATTTTGTAAAGGCCCTGGGTAATGTTGTTATTTCTAAAGGCGATCTGTAATGCTCTGTAAAATGCTCTGTAAAACTCACCACAATATCCAGCTCTGTTTAGCCTGAATGCTCTGTAAAACTCACCACAATATCCAGCTCTGTTTAGCCTAAATGCTCTGTAAAACTCACCACAATATCCAGCTCTGTTTAGCCTGAATGCTCTGTAAAACTCACCACAATATCCAGCTCTGTTCAGCCTAAATGCTCTGTAAAACTCACCACAATATCCAGCTCTGTTTAGCCTAAATGCTCTGTAAAACTCACCACAATATCCAGCTCTGTTTAGCCTAAATGCTCTGTAAAACTCACCACAATATCCAGCTCTGTTTAGCCTAAATGCTCTGTAAAACTCACCACAATATCCAGCTCTGTTTAGCCTAAATGCTCTGTAAAACTCACCACAATATCCATCTCTGTTTAGCCTAAATGCTCTGTAAAACTCACCACAATACCCAGCTCTGTTTAGCCTGAATGCTCTGTAAAACAGCTGCTGTGACATGATTTACAAAGAGCCAAGCTCACTAAGGAGCGATGAGGTCATCAGTAAAGAGTTGAGCTGAACAGCTGAGGAGTTATGTCCAGAAATACCACCAGCGCTTTCATCACCCCCCAACACAGCTACACAGAGAGCGCCGATCATTATTATTCTCTCCACGGAAAACAGAGTGATACATTAGCGTAGAAGGGTTGAGGGAAAAAAACCTGCCGGCCCTCGCTCTGCTCTCATATGAAGAGTGTCAGTAATTGCTTTGAAGTGACCACTCTGAAATGATCACACCACTACTCGCTTTAAAAAAAAAAAACCTTTCGCCCGGCTGACTGTTGCTATGCAACCGGTGTCCGTACAGGCCAGAGGTAACGACAGAGTGAGTGAAGTCTTAGCGAGCTTGTAAACGCCTGACACATTAACAACCAGAGCAAACAGGTGACATGTGGCACTGCTGCTAGGTACAGTAGCCCTGTAAAATCCAGCACTTGTGGCACTGCTAGGTACAGTGCTCCTGTCAAATCCACAGGTACAGTGCTCCTGTCAAATCCACAGGTAGTGTTCCTGTAAAATCCCCCAACAGCCCTGGTGGGGCCACAAAGGCACAGTCACTGCAGGTAAAAGTGGGACAATTCATGCGACGCCTCGAGCTCTGAAGGGGCCTACAGTACAACAGCAACTGGCAGACTGAAATGAAGACCAGAAGTGTTCATTTCTACCAGGGAAATATTGTGGTATGTGCTCCATGAGAGGTATGCTTATCAGCATCATGTAATAGACTATAGTGTTATTAGTTATGATTAGTACTGGTTTCAACAATGATCGATTCGGCGATGCAATCCAATGCGGGGCATGGACGATCCAGAATCGATCCGGCAATTTCCAGAATCGATCTGGCAATTTTTTTAAGTTTCAATTACTTCCATGGATATTTCAGGAGCAAATGAATGTTAAATTAAATAAAAGCACTTCAAAACATTGCAAGACTGATACAGACTGATACAGAAAACAGCCAATAAATTGTTGCTCAGTATCTGACTACTTGTATTGCCTCATCATGACTGATTAAAGATTTGCTTTGCTTTCAGTAGAAATGTAATGCATTACAATGCATTGTAGAATTGAATCGGATCAGATCGGATTGGATCTAATAGAATCGAATCGAATCGGATCAACTACCTCCCGAATCGTGATCGAATCGGATCGTGAGGGCAGTGCCGATCCACACCACTAGAGGGCAGTGCCGATCCACACCACTAGAGGGCAGTGCCGATCCACACCACTAATGATTAGTAGTATGATTAGGGCTGTAAGCAGGGGTGTGAACATAGTGGGACTGTGGGGCTGAGTCACCAGGGCCCCATGTACTGTATGAGAGGCCCCCACAGATTCACACAGTAATATCACAAAAAGTGGGCCCTGCCATGACTCAAGCGGTAGGGCACTGCACTGCTACGACCTGGGTTCGATTCCGGCCTGGGACCTTTAATGACCCCCCCTGTCTCTCTCTCCTCCCACTCGCTTCCTGTCCCTCTCGTACTGACCCTATCACAGGAAAAAGTTACAAAAAGCCAAAAAAAGACATTTTTTTAAAAATCATATAAATGGGATACATTGGAGCTGGTGGTGGGCGGTTGTCTGTACACAAACACACACACACACTTTTTGGATTCCACTGGTTTCCACTGGCTTAGAGCGAGAAGATGAGTGCAAGGGTTTCTACATGGAAATAAAACAAATAGAAACTGAGTAACTGAGCTTTCTTGAACTTAAATACAAATACAATAAATATTCTGATATGTCATACCATTGAATAAGCTACCTGCCAAATTGGCTATAGTGACACTGAAATAGTTACCAGCCACAGCCAAGTTTTACCAGCATTTGGCCGGTTGGCAGGTGCCAGTGTCAAGCCCTGGTGCACAGCATGTACTTCACCTCAACCTCAACATACGACTCAACAGCTTCCATCTTCAGCAGCTTCCATCTACAACAGCTTCCATCTTCAGCTGCTTCCATCTCCAACAGCTTCCATCTCCAGCTGCTTCCATCTTCAGCAGCTTCCATCTTCAACAGCTTCCATCTCCAACAGCTTCCATCTCCAACAGCTTCCATCTCCAGCTGCTTCCATCTTCAGCAGCTTCCATCTTCACCAGCTTCCATCTCCAACAGCTTCCATCTCCAGCTGCTTCCATCTTCAGCAGCTTCCATCTTCACCAGCTTCCATCTCCAACAGCTTCCATCTCCAGCTGCTTCCATCTTCAACAGCTTCCATCTTCAGCAGCTTCCATCTTCACCAGCTTCCATCTTCAGCTGCTTCCATCTTCAACAGCTTCCATCTTCAACAGCTTCCATCTCCAACAGCTTCCATCTCCAACAGCTTCCATCTCCACCAGCTTCCATCTCCAACAGCTTCCATCTTCAACAGCTTCCATCTCCAACAGCTTCCATCTCCAACAGCTTCCATCTTCAGCAGCTTCCATCTTCAGCAGCTTCCATCTCCAACAGCTTCCATCTCCAACAGCTTCCATCTCCAACAGCTTCCATCTCCAACAGCTTCCATCTCCAACAGCTTCCATCTCCAACAGCTTCCATCTCCAACAGCTTCCATCTCCAACAGTTGGCCGTCCAAGTAAGAAGAATAAACAAGCAGCAAGAGCGCAGGTGCGATGAGGACAATTGATTGGAAAGTTGTGTTTGAAAGTGTACTGTTATCTTTCAGTAATACATTCATGTCTGGTTGTACTCACACACACACACACACACACACACACACACACACACACACACACACACACACACACACACACACACACACACACACACACACACACACACACACACACACACACACACACACACACACACACATGAAATGACCTCATATAACATTTAAATCACTGCACTCCAAAGGATATGCCAATATTTGTAATAGGGGCATGTGTCCACACACACACACCACCGACACACACACACACATTTCAGTGAGACGCTGGCATGGCGTTCTATGACTTGTGCAACATCGACACCTAGTGGTAAGAAAAGGATACTACAACACCAGGTCATGAAGCGGGGAGACTACGATATACCAGGGCAATTCAAATGGCAAGGCTTTGGCCCCCCACAAGCCCCTTGAAATACGGAAACGATTTTCAGAATTTAGAGATAAAAGTACAGGTTCCGTATTGAGCTGAAACGGGACACAAGACATTCAAATGCAGGAAATTATATCTAAGAAATGCAAAACTTTGTGGGGGAGGACCCCCAGACCCCCCACCTCAACAAAGTGTCCCGTATTTTTTTTCCATTCACAGTCGACAACCATGATACATACGTATAGTTCGTCCCACTGCCCTAGGCCATGTGCAGCCAATTTGAGCTTATGTAGGCCGAGCCAGTTGCGTCATTGCCAAGTATTACACATTTCTGCCTCATAGTCGATCACCTGGAGGAGGATGGCAGCGCGTATATCAGGACTGTTGACTGTAGATGGGAAAAGTGCTCTCGTGTATTGAAGACCTGCTTTCTAGTGGGCAGGAGACTTTCTTCTTTTTTGTCGTTATTAGTTGTTTTATTCTCCATAATGCTGGGGGCAGATTAAACCATCTGGCAGGCCGCATCTGGCCCCACAGGACTAAAACCTGATATAATGCTTTCAGGTTATCACTGTGCATCACTTATGGATGTACAGCGCCGCCAGTTAGTATTGGCACCCATTCATTTTATTTACAAAGTGTGCAATATATCCAGAAATAAATGGAAATATACACAACTTTTACCATCAGGATCTTTTAATTTCAAATTATAAGATATTTAGAATTGCCAAGTATTTATTTCCAAATGCATTTTGTAATTTCAAGCAAAAACACAAAAAAGGGCATGTCCAGGAATATTGGCACCCCTCCTTCAAGGTTTAATTGCCCACTATTAGACAGCAATGGCAGCCTCCGAAGGTTTTGGTTTTCATCTATGACTGTGTTCTTTCATTTTACAACCAATCCACTGTGCATTTGGATGTGTTCTTTGGGTTTTTGTCTTGCTGGAGTGCACATGATGTTCAACTCAAACCAAGTGTTATTGCCATGGTTACCAGAGGTGGAAAGTAACTAATTACTTTACTCGCGTTACTGTAATTGAGTAGCTTTTTTTGTGTACTTGTACTTTTTAAACTACTTTTAAAATGTTGTAATTTTACTTTTACTTAAGTACATTTTCTTTTGAGCAATGTACTTTGGTACATTTTACAGCACAAGCTTTACTGAGTAAAAAAGAAAAACAGTGGCGGAAAAAAACGCGTTCTGATGAGTTTAGGATGCTGAGCGTTGTGCTCTAGCTCTAGAATTAGCCTAGTTTACAAAGAGTTGCCGCGTGCGACCTCTCTCTCACTCAAACGATGATGGCTGACATGGAGGCTGACGATGGAGATTCACTTAACTCAGAGGAGATCAACATTAGCTCTTCTCCCAGTGAACCCCTTGCACATCACAGTAGTCAGAAAACGCTGCTTGCTAAAAAAAAAGTAACTTTTTACTGTTACTCAAAGTACATTTTAAATTATTTACTTTTACTTGAGTAGATTTTTTGACTGGTATATTTACTCGTACTTGAGTACATTTTCAACAGAGTAACAGTACTTGTACTTGAGTACAATATTTTAGTACTCTTTCCACCTCTGATGGTTACACATGTTCCTGTAAATGATGATACCTGGCATGTCATGATGCCTGTCATGATACCTGTGATACGGTCAAAGCCTCCAATACCTGATGCAACAATGGGGTGACATAATATTATGGATCGGACACAATGCTTGATTTTTGGTATGGTGTCCTTTTCCTTAAAGACTTTCTTGCAGAGTATGCAAACATGCTGTTTGTGTGAGTCACTGAAAAACTGTGCTATTGCTTCATCTGACCTTAAAACATCCTTAAAAGGGCCGTGCTATGCCTGTATTTTCTCATACAGCCGTCAGGTATTCCCTTTTATGACTTTTATTAAGCAATGTGGTCTGCCTTGGTCTCCAACTAAAAGGCACTACTTTGTGTAGTGTTTAACACGGGGTGCTTATTGAAAAAAAACTACCCAAAACAGTTCAAAGTTGACCTTGAGGTCTGTAGATGTTAGTCCCTGTGTTTTTTCATTATTTGCACCGACGTCCAAAGATTTTTATCATAATGTCTTACCCTACCCCCCACATCCAAGGATGCTCTTTACAGCTCCATGTTTGGCAGATTTCTGAATAACACAACACAGTGTTGAAAATGGTATACCGATGTCTTTTGACATGGCCTTTTATTATTTGGAGGTCTTATATTTGCAAATGACAGTATTTGTGGTGTCCTCAGGCAGCTCCTCTGTCTTCACATTGGTGAAAGACACACAAGATGTACCAGGTGGCTATTTAAACACAAATATAATAATTCCTTGCCTAATTCATGTTGTATGGGCAAAAGCAAGTAGTCAAAGGTGATTCCCATTTGCGATTTACCATAATTGAGTCAAATTAGGTTTCCACAATGGTATCCAGTAAAGCAGGGTTTCCCAAACTGTGGTGCGTGCACCCGTGGGGGTGCACGACCTGCCATAAAGGGGTGCACGAGCTGAATAGAACAATGTGAGTTGTTATCTAGCATTAATGAAAATTAAGTAGTTTTTAATAGTATGGTGCATTATATGATGGAATGGTCCATCTTAAGTGTTTAATTCCAAGACTATTGGAAAAGAGGATTCCCCAAAAATCACTGTGCATAATGTGCAGTGAATGAACAGTGAATCCATACTTGCGCGGCCATCAGCACACCAAAATATTCGCTTAGGGGGTGCGTGAACCACATTGAAATGTACAAGGGGGTGCGCACGGAAAAAAGTTTGGGAACCCCTACAGTAAAGGGTGCCAATACCAGTGATTCTGGGAGCTTACCATCTTACATTTTTTCCCTCTCATAGTTTAGTATTTAATGCTGTTAATAATTTTTATATTTAGTATCAAGAACAAGCTATCTATACAAAAATCATGGTTGACATTATTTGTTGTCTGGAGATATGTTCCATAATGTACTTAAACTTCAATAGCAACTGGCGGCACTGTATAAGTGCTGTACATATCAGTTGCCCTGCCCTCTAGTGGTGTGGATTGGCACTGCCCTGCCATGCTCATCTCATGAAGGGGATTCATGGTTGCATGCAGTGAAATAACTAGACTGCCTGTGCAGTCGCCTTCGACTGCCTAAGGTATATCCCCGAAACGCAACGCTTCCAGTCCCCCATCATTCCTACCACTCCCGTCCACCTTTTCATAAACGTATATGATAAATACAAAATATTAAAGAAATATATTTAATATCTATACATAGATTAATGACGTGCATAGGCTTAAAACCAAATTACTGTTGTGAAAATGAAGCAAAAAATGGGGCAAATGGTAACACTGTTTTAATGGTTCACTATTACAGTGAATATACCACATTAGGTACAGTGTAATAACCATTGTAACAATATCTAATACCATGTAATACCAGTGTAACACCATGTACCAATTTTGTACTACATCATGCATTTTTATGTATGTGGTATTACATGGTATTGCATATTGTTACACTGGTATTACACTAGTATTACATGGTATTAAATATTGTACACTGGTTATTACACTGTACCTGGTATTGCATATTGTTACACTGGTATTACACTAGCATTACATGGTATTAAATATTGTTACACTGTACCTAATATGGTAGATTCACTGAAATGGTGAACTGTTAAAATAAGGTGGTACCTGGCAAATTAATCCACCCAGTCAAAAGTTATGGGCCAAATAAAAATTCCGCCATTTTGAAACTGTTGACCTCCAAACTCAAATCAGTTCATGAACCTACCCTAGAGCATTAACAGACCAAATCTGGGACAAATCCATCCGACTGGTCAGAAGTTATGAGCCAAACAAAAATTCGGCCATCTTGAATTCAGCCATCTTGAAAGTGTTGGCCTCCAAACTCGAATAAGTTCATGAACCTACCCTAGAGCATTAACACACCAAATCTGGGAGAAATCCATCCACCCAGTCAGAAGTTATGGGCCAAACAAAAATTCGGCCATCTTGAATTCAGCCATCTTGAAAGTGTTGACCTCCAAACTCGAATCAGTTCATGAACCTGCCCTAGAGCATTCACCCAAAAAATCTGGGACAAATCCAAACATCCGTTCAAAAGTTATCGCGTTAACACGAAAGACCTTACGCGGCGGCAGCGGCGGCGGCGGCAGCGGCGGCGGCGCACGCAAAACCATTACATCCCCGACGCTCCGCGTTTCGGGGATATAATAATTACTGGTCTGACTCTGACCAACATGACATACAGTAGCCTACGTTTTGCAGCTAGAGATTTAGAGGTCTATTACAGTAATGTGGACCAAAATTAAAAATGGCATATACAGAGAAGACACCCTTTCATGAAAAGCTTAATATAACCAGTTATTTGAGAATAAATTCCGGAAGGAAAATACAAAAAAAATTACATCCTCTAATTTTAAAACAGTTATATATATACATATGAACCGGGATTCTTGTTAGGCTTCTCCATGGCCTATTGTCTGACTTGTCAGACAATATTATATAGGCCTACTTGTCATATATTATGAAATAATTATTTTACCATTTTTTATTTATTTATTTATTTATTTATTTATTTATTTACTTATTTATTTATTTATTTATGTATTTATTTTTTTATTGTATTTTATTTCATTTTATTTTTATTTATTTATTTATTTATTTATTTATTATTTTATTCACTTGGATTATTGTATTCACTTGGATTATTTTATTTCATTTTATTTTATTTTATTGATTATATTTTAAGAGAGAGTGTGTAAAAGTTACTGCAATGCAATGAGCATTCTTGGTGACATCATAATCACTAAGCAACCAAAATGTTTTCATTAGAATGTCAAACTTTGGAATTTTGTAGGAGAAGAATGTTCAAACTAGAATCTTGGTAAAACCTACTCACTTCTCACTTGAACAAGCTGAAGGCAAGTCACTTGTGATAAACCTCTGCAATCTCAAAGTGATTTATACAGATTTTCAATGGATTTCTGTCCAAGAACTTCCCACCAGAGTGGGACATGGACTAGAGCTGAACCCTATACTTGTTCTGAGCCAGTCCTGTCCAACTCTGTGAAGAAAAATGGCATGGCATCTCACTGGAAGCCCCAGTCTGAGTTACCATACCAATATGTGCGGGCAACAAGGTTTCCTTCCAGTAAGTACAATTATCCTTCATTGTTTCGAATGTAGGCAATATTTTTTGAAATATTGACTTCATATTTTTTTGAAGTCATTTTAACACATAGGCCTACTGTATATCTACAAAATAAATATGGCCCTACTAAAGGGAAAAATATATCTGCCCTTCTTTCAATACAGTTAAGATGATTGAAAACTAAATGACCGGCAAGTAGAAAAACAATACTGATTTGCCTTTTTCCTTTTCAGCTGTGGATGTGCAGACACCAGCTCAATGGCAGCAGCTGCAGTCTGCAGCCTCTACTCATCAGAGTCAGGCTCATGGTGTCCAGCATGTGGATACAACCTACCTGTCCACTGTGCCATCTCATAGCGTGGAGCCTCTCAAGACTGTCACCACCACGTCATCTGATGACACCACTGCTTGGCTGAGGCAGCTTGGACCCCTCAAGTTTGTGGGGAATGTGAATCTGCCTGTTGAGGTTGTTGGTGGTCAGCAGAACAATATGGCCCTGGAGCCAGCCCAGATGCCTGGCGTGATGACCCAGGATGGAGAAATGGCACCAAGAGTCTATTCCATGCCCTCCATGCCTGCAGCTCCCATGAGCCTCTCCACTGGGACCTTTGGTGGAGCCCCACCTCCCTCTCAGGCCTCAGGACGTCAATACTCTAAAGAGGACCATCTGAAGATGATCATGCTTCATGGGGAAATGCTTGCCAAGTACAGGGAGCTAACGTCTCAGGCTGAGAACATTGAGAAGATGATGATGATGCAGTCAGAGCACCACAGTGTGGAGAAGACAGAGAACAAACAAGGCAGCATCTGGGGTGAGGAGTTGAAGGCTCTGGAGGACTTCGTAGGGGACCTGGTTCTTCCTGATGATGCCGTTGACAAACTGGAGGCCATTCCTGGCATCTTGGATCTGGCCAGAGAAATGGGCTTCCCTGAGTGCCTCTTACTGAAATGACATTCATAATTACAATTCCATGAGTTTATTACATTATTATATATACAATTATATTACAACTATGCTATATTATTATTTTTTTATCATTACAATAAATACCACCATATTATTTTAAAAACAATTGAGTGCTTTCTTCCTTCTGTGATTAACAATGGAGCTACTGTACTTCTTACTTAGAACTTGAAACTTATTTTTAGTAAATCAAGGCTATATGGTTTGGTTCTGAACTCTGCCTTTCAGTAGGCATTTGTAACTGTTGCCCATTGCCAAATTGGGTTCTACTGATCAGGGACGTAACCAGACATTTTCAAATACAGAGGTCATATACTGCGTGCTGTACTGTACCATATATTGTACATTTAGAATGCTTCAAATACTTCAGGCAAACTCCTAAGTTTGTTTTTATTAATCACTGCCTTGAGGTTAAACGGGGGTGTCATATACAGACTGAATTATCTGTTGATCATACATCAAGTTCTTTGTTGATCAGTTGTCAATCAATAGATACATTCTACATTACTGAAAAAATACTGAGGACATGACCTCTGTGTCCTCAATGGTAGTTACGCCCATGCTACTGGTCTAATGGCTCATTCTTTTGAAACTCAGTTGTTGGAAATCAGATCTCCGCCTCGGGAAACTGCAATAGAAAGCAACGAGTAGGATACTCAGATCAGGGCTCCGAAACACTAGCTCAGAGCACTTTGGTGTACTCAGAGTTCGCTAAACATTCGTGTTTTCAGACATTTGTATTGTCCCCAGCTGATGCAATAGAATACCTTTATAACAGATGTCGGGAGAACGAACTCAAGTCTACCAACAAGCGAGTTTCAAAAGAATGAACCATACCAACATACAGTACGTTTTGCAACTAAAAATATCTACTACAGTAAATAATTGAATCTAAGGAAGACAGAGAGGTCGAAACGTCATATCATGCCACTGAGTGAATAAAAAAAAGAACCAAAGAAGAAAAAATCCAAAGGAGTGTGTGAACCTTTTTCCACAAAACGTTAGGCCTACTTTTTTTTGTTCAGCACCAGGGATTGTGCCCAAGCAACTCCACAAGTGAAGTATTAAAAATGGGGGACACAAAGAAGATGCACCTTTCTATACATGAAAAGCATAATTTTCCCAGTCATAAGGAATAATTAGAAGTAGATGATGGTCAAAATAGCTTATGAAAATTGCACCGTGCAGTGAATATGCAGCGTAAATTCGCACATTGTGAAGTGATGCAGCGTAAATTCTGGGAATAAACCAGTGAAGAAATGACTCTGCCTTTAAAACAGCTATCAATACAGACGCTCCATCTGTGTTGTTGCATGTGGAATACAGAAGCACAAAAAGTGCCATGGAGTAACAATCACAAAAAAAACAAAAGTTACATAGGTAAATATATCTTATATCTCAGTCAGGTGCCAATACATGTGTAAAAAGCAATTCATCGTTCCTAACAGAGCACACAGCACCAGTACAGTATGTCAGTATTGGAAACACAGTATGATCTTAGTAATGCTTATTCTGACGCTCCTTTGAATTTGACAATGGGAAAACAGGAACAGAACAGAGAGAAACAGAGAGAGGCAGAGAGAGATCATGAAAGAAAGAAAGAAAGAAAGAAAGAAAGAAAGAAAGAAAGAAAGAAAGAAAGAAAGAAAGAAAGAAAGAAAGAAAGAAAGAAAGAAAGAACTATGAGACAGAAACCAACAGGGCACATGATAAATGTTGCTGTGTTAACTCAACACTCACTGAGTCCATTTTAACACTACTGTAGTTGGCCCTACTATTAAAGCGACCAGTGAACACAGCAAACTATACTGAGGACTAGAGACAAGAGGCAGAGATAAGAAAAGAGGAGAGAGAGAGAGAGAGAGAGAGAGAGAGAGAGAGAGAGAGAGAGAGAGAGAGAGAGAGAGAGAGAGAGAGAGAGAGAGAGAGATCTTGTAGCACCTTATCATGTATAAGTGTGCATGAGTAAAGAGTAAAGAGTGAAGGGTGAGGAAGCCAACTGCTGCCTGGCAGAACAGGATGCTGGCCATGTAGCATGCAGCTGGGGGAGGGAGGAGAGGAGAAGAAGAGGTGGAGGAGGAGGAGGAGGAGGAGGAGGAGAGGAGGAGAGGTGGAGGAGGAGAGGAGGAGGAGAGGTGGAGGAGCAGAAGAAGAGGTGGAGGAGGAGGAGGAGGAGAGAAGGAGGATAGGAGAAGAAAAAGAGATGGAGGAGGAGGAGGAGGAGGAGAGATGGAGGAAGAGGAGGAGNAGGAAGAGGAGGAGGAGGAAGAAGAAGAGATGGAGGAGGAGGAGGAGGAGGAGAGGTGGAGGAGGAGAAGAAGAAGAGATGGAGGAGGAGGAGGAGGAGGAGAGGTGGAGGAGGAGAAGAAGAAGAGATGGAGGAGGAGGAGGAGGAGGAGGAGAGATGGAGGAGCAGAAGAAGAGATGGAGGAGGAGGAGGAGGAGGAGAGAGGGGGGAGGAGAAGAAGAAGAGATGGAGGAGGAGGAGAGGTGGAGGAGGAGGAGGAGAGATGGAGGAGCAGAAGAAGAGATGGAGGAGGAGGAGGAGGAGGAGGAGGAGAGAGGGAGGAGAGGAGAAGAAAAAGAGATGGAGGAGGAGGAGAAGAGATGGAGGAGGAGAAGAGAGGAATCAGAAGGACAACAGGCGATGGAGGAGGAGGAGAAGAGATGGAGGAGGAGGAGAAGAGATGGAGGAGGAGAAGAAGAGATGGAGGAGGAGAAGAAGAGAGGGAGGAGAGGAGAAGAGGTGGAGGAGGAGAAGATGTGGAGGAGAAGGAGAAGAGAGGGAGGAGATGAGAAGAAAAAGAGATGGAGGAGGAGGAGGAGAGAGGGAGGAGAGGAGAAGAAAAAGAGAGGGAGGAGGAGGAGAAGAGATGGAGGAGGAGAAGAGAGGAATCAGAAGGACAACAGGCGATGGAGGAGGAGGAGAAGAGATGGAGGAGGAGAAGAAGAGATGGAGGAGGAGAAGAAGAGAGGGAGGAGAGGAGAAGAGATGGAGGAGAAGAAGAGGTGGAGGAGGAGAAGATGTGGAGGAGAAGGAGAAGAGAGGGAGGAGATGAGAAGAAAAAGAGATGGAGGAGGAGGAGAAGAGATGGAGGAGAAGGAGAAGAGAGGGAGGAGAGGAGAAGAAAAAGAGATGGAGGAGGAGGAGAAGAGATGGAGGAGGAGAAGAGAGGAAGCAGAAGGACAACAGGCGATGGAGGACAAGAGCAAGAGTGTGAGAGTGAGGGAGGAAGAGAATGAGTGTGTGAAACAGAGAACAAGAAAGGATGAGAAGACGCGAGGGAAGACAAGAGAGGACAAGAAAGGAGGAAAGAGAAGAAGGGAATGGCAGAGTGATGGAGGGTGGAGGAAGAGGATGATGGAGGGATGAAGGAAATGAGTGAGGGAGGAAGTGAATGGATGAGAGAGGAAAAGTACAAGGCAGTGGTACAGTGTTCATTTTGTCAGCTTTTTTTTATTTAGTCGTAGTCTTAGTCACAATGACGAAAATCAATTTTAGTCTTAGTCATCTTTTAGTCATTGCCTTCCCAATTCAGTCTTAGTCTTTGTCTAAATGACAAAAATCAATTTTAGTCGAAGTCAATTTTTAGTCATTTTAGTCATTTTAGTCAACACTGTACAAAATAGAACTTCGCCACACACTGCTTCTCTTTTTAACATATGTCATTGACTGTACAGAATAATCCTTCTCCGCTCACTGCTTTTCTTTTTAACATATACTGTATGACACTGTGCAGAATGACACTTCTTCACACACTGGTTCTCTTTTTATCTTTTTCATTTAACACCAGTGTTAATTTAGTCATTTTTAAAAAATGTAGTCCTAGTCTTAGTCACAATGACGAAAATCAATTTTAGTCTTAGTCATATTTTAGTCATTGCCTTCCCAATTTAGTCTTAGTCTTAGTCTAAATGACGAAAATCAAAAAAGGGCCTTGACGAAATATTTTAGTCATAGTCATGGTTGACGAAATTGACACTGGAGTGGTAGAAAGAGGGAGAGAAGAAGAAGAGGAAGAGAGAAAAAAATGAAGAAACTGAATGAGACACGAAAGTAGAATAGAGAAAGAGAAAGAGAGAGTGAGTTAGGAAGAGAGAGAGAGTGAATGAGGAAGGACGAGAAAAAGAGAGGGAGGAATGAAAGGATAGAGAGTGGGATGGAGAGATACAGAGAACGAGAGAGGTAGGGAGGAAAGGAGGAAGGAAGATTGTGTGAGGGGGGGGCAGAAAAGGAGGGAGGGGAAATGAAGAGAAGAAAAGAGAGGAGAGAGAAGAGAAGAGAGGAGAAGAGAAGACAAATTAGAAGAGAAGGGGAGAGAGAAAAAAAGTGAAGAGAAGAGAATATAGAACAGAGGAGGAGAGAAAGGAAGAGAAGAAGAGAGAAGAGAAGGAAAGAGAAGAGAAGAGAAGAGGGGAGAAGAGAAGAGAAGAGAAGAGAAGAGAAGAGAAGAGAAGAGAAGAGAAGAGAAGAGGAGAGAAGAGAAGAGGAGAGAAGAGAAGAGAAGAGAAGAGAAGAGAAGAGAAGAGAAGAGGAGAGGAGAGAAGAGAAGAGGAGAGAAGAGAAGAGAAGAGAAGAGAAGAGAAGAGAAGAGAAGAGAAGAGAAGAGGAGAGAAGAGAAGAGGAGAGAAGAGAAGAGGAGAGAAGAGAATAGGGAGAGAGAAGAGAAGAGAGGAGAAGAGGAGAGAAGAGAATAGGGAGAGAGAAGAGAAGAGAACATGGCGAGAGAAGAGAAGAGAAGAGAAGAGAAGAGAAGGGAAGAGGAGAGGAGAAGAGAGGAGAGGAGAGGAGAGGAGAGAAGAGAAGAGAAGAGAAGAGAAGAGAAGAGAAGAGAAGAGAAGAGAAGAGAAGAGAAGAGAAGAGGGGAAGGGAAGAGAAGAGGAGAGGAGAGGAGAGGGGAGAAGAGGAAGGACAGAGAAGAGATAAGAAGAGAAGAGAAGAGACGAGAGGAGAGGAGAGGAGAGGAGAGGAGAGGAGAAGAGGAGAGGAGAGAGAAGAGGAGAGAAGAGGAGAAAAGAGGAGAGGAGAGAGAAGAGGAGAGAGACGAGAAGAGAGAAGAGGAGAGGAGAAGAAAATGGGAGAGAGAAGAGATAAGAGGAGAGAGGAGTGGAGAATAGAAGAGAAGACAAGAGAAGAGAAAAGGAGAGGAGAGGTGGAGAGGAGAGGAGAGGAGAGAAGAGGAGAGAAGAAGAGAGCAGGCAGCAGCCGTGAAACTGCAGAGCGAAGTGCGGTCTCATCTTGTCTCATTAGTGCGTGTGATTGGCCATGAAGGTCTTTCCCGAGACGTGACCAAGTGATGGAGTGAGTACCTCCAGCCCTCACACTCCTCCTCTCCTCCAGCACTCTCTCCTCTCCTCTCCTCTTCTCTCCTCTCCTCTCCTCTCCTCTCCTCTCCTATCCTCTCCTCCCCTCTCCTCTCCTCTCCTCTCCTCCTCTCCCCTCCCCTCTCCTCTCCTCTCCTCTCCTCTCTTCTCCTCTCCACTGATCCCCTCCCCACTCTTCTCCTCTCCTCTCCTCTCCTCTCCTCTCCTCTCCTCTCCTCTCCTCTCCTCTCCTCTCCTCTCCTCTCCTCTCCACTGATCCCCTCCCCACTCTTCTCCTCTCCTCTCCTCTCCACTGATCCCCTCCCCACTCTTCTCCTCTCCTCTCCTCTCCTCTCCTCTCCTCTCCTCTCCACTGTTCCCCTCCCCACTCTTCTCCTCTCCTCTCCTCTCCTCTCTTCTCCTCTCCACTGATCCCCTCACACTCCTCCTCTCCTCCAGCCCTCTCTCCTCTCCACTGTTCCCCTCCCCACTCTTCTCCTCTCCTCTCCTCCTCACTCTTCTCCTCTCTTCTCCTCTCCTCTCCTCTCCTCTCCACTCTTCCCCTCCCCACTCTTCTCCTCTCCTCTCCTCTCCTCTCCTCTCCTCTCCACTCTTCTCCTCTCCACTCTTCTCCTCTCCTCTCCTCCCCTCTCTTCCCCTCCCCACTCTTCTCCTCTCCTCTCCTCGCCACTCTTGCCCTCCCCTCTCCACTCCTTTCCTCTTCTCCTCTCCTCTCCTCTCCCCTCCTCTCCTCTCCTCTCCTCTCCTCTCCTCTCCTCTCCTCTCCACTCTTCCTCTCTCCTCTCCTCTCCTCTCTCCTCTCCTCTCCTCCTCTCTCTCCTCTCCTCTCCTCTCCTCTCCTATCCTCTCATCTCCTCTCCTCTCCTCTCTTCCTCTCTTCTCTCCTCTCCTTTCTTCTCTCCTCTCCTCTCCTCTCTCCTCTCCTCTCCTCTCCTCTCCTCTCCTCTCCTCTCCTCTCCTCCACTCCTCCAGCCCTCATACTCCTCCTTTCATCTCTCTCTCCTCCGCATGTGCACATCCATTTCCCCTGCGCGTGGCAGAGAGGACCCCCAGCCAAGACCCCCCAGCCATGACCCCTAGCAGCCAGACCATTAGAAAAGCATGTCAGAGCCTGATGTCCAGGGGTGTAGTGGGCGCGGTACGCGGGGTTACGCAGTCCACCCACTTCTCCTGAAGTGAGATTTAAAAAGAATCTTCTGTCCATGTTTGAATACAAAAATGAATGATCACATAGCAGTATTGCAGGTGATTGACCAAACAGATGAAAACGGAGAAGCAATGAAGGTAGATTAAGGACGGTTGGGGGGTTTGAAATGATAAGATACCTAATTATTTGATGACGTAAAAATTGCGTACCCCCACTTTAAAAATCCCCACTACACCACTGCTGATGTACTCTGGGTCTATATATCTATATCTATAATATATATACATTAATATATATACATCCTGCAAGCCTGAACAGAGCGCTTAGGGCCTCAAACACTTTGCCCCCAAAATTGGGGCCTCCTAAATTGAGATTGACTAAAAAACATCAAAGGAAAAAATAATAGCAAATTACATTATAAAACATAGCCTATATTTATCAGTTATCAAAAGGCCCATCATTTTTCAGGCATAACGGAATTGTGAATACTGGAATCATTGTTATAATAATAATAATAATTATTATTATTATTATCATTATTGTTATTACTATTATTATTATTAGGCCTAGCAGTAGTGGTAGTATTTAATTATGAGGGGGGGGGGGGGGGGGGCTCCTGACCAGTTACGCTTAGGGGCTCCAAACCCCTAGAAGCGGCCCTGGTGAATATCAATGTGTTTCTATGTAAGCGGCCCTGGTGAATGTCAATGTGTTTCTATGTCAAAGGTTTGCGGCTAAGCATTTTTTTGTCGTTTCAGATCTTACGACAGACTCGCTGGCATTCTCATGAAGTTTCACTTTACGTGTGTCCATCAAACACCTTCCATAAGTAGCCGGTAGATGGCGCTCCAAGCCCAGGACATCCCCCGGTAGTGGACGCTGCCATGAGCAACAGATGGGCCTAGGAGAACTGACTGATGATGATGAGATGCTAACGCGTGTGTCATTGGCTGACTTTAGTCCCAAAAGAAGCATAGCGGAATAATCTGCTCTTGGTGATGAATGTATATTCAACTGTTTTAATTATCAGGGGTTGCACAAGACTAAAGCACATTCATGGCCAACAAATTTGCGCAATCATGTTTGATTGTATACAGGCTACTGCATAAGCAGATCTTTATTCAATAACTGACACTCTGCATCTAAGTGTTTATTATGACTAAAATGTGTTCTCTCTGGGTGTTAAAGGTGAAAGTGTTTTTAGAAGCCTAACGTCAGGATTCTTGAAATTATTTTGTTGCAAAGAGGCCGAAATTGACAATGTCTAAACAACCCTCTTTTGTTTGCCGTGACACGAGCCCCGTGTATGCATGGCAGGCGATACACGAAGAAACAGAACACGCTGAATTTGACTAAATTTAAAGCCAAGTAGTGACGAATGAACACTAAAATCTACCAATCGAAGCCTATATTGTGTTATGGTATCATCCAAAAATACAATGGGAGAGTTATGGCAGAATATTGTTTTATTTCTACCAGAGAAAACTAGAGAAAACCAGAGAAAATTATCTTCCAAATGCTCATTACAATGGACATGTGTCACTTGATGGGGTTGACCGGTGCAGTGGAAAAGACAGTTTAATAACAAATCATTGCGTGCTTTTGTCATTATCACCAAGAGAATTGAAGGGAGCAGAAGCTGGGGACAATGACCCTTTGTTGTTATTCAGGATGAGATTGACGCATCTTCCCCAAATTGGATGCGAGAAAAGGCGTTTATTGCGCTGTGAGGGGGGACGGTGGCAACACTACACTTTAAAAAAGACAGTTGTTGAGGTCCAGCAAACATGTGCACTCAGGCATGCGTACAGATGGCGGCTCGCGCGAATAATAGACCGCCGAGCCTTTTATAAAGCCGCGCGACTCCTGGGAGACACACAGAGCAGAGCAGAGCAGAGCAGAGCGCGAGGACTAACCAGACGGAGAGGACAGACAGCTCGCACCCGCGGATTGTTTGTTACCGTTTTAATCCTATTAATTAAAACGTTAACCTGATTGGGCGGTGGAGAGCTCCCTTCGTCCCAATAGGCGCGCGAGCCTCCTTTATATTAATAGCTTAATAGCCCGCCTTGTGATAATGATGTAAAGAGCGAGACTCCCCCTTCAGTGGTTGAGGCTGATGGGTGTCTGATGAGATCTCTGGAAGGTGAATCGAGGAGCAGGAACAAACGCCAGAACAACGAGAGCGGAGCGCGACAGAGGGAACTGTAGACTCTTCACATCATTTGACAAGTAGCGCAGACAACGACAGACATCAACTGTGCCTGCGCACAAGGGAACAAAGTTTAGTGCTGGCTGGGGACAAACGCCCAACGAACGGTCTCAGGCAAGCTGCTGGTTTTTTGGAGACAATAATGGACAGGAGAATGAACTTGAGCGCCCCGGGAGACATTTTCCACAAAACTCTGAGCGCTGTCACCAACAAGAAGATGGACCCTTTCCGTGTCGGCTCGACAGGTATCGATCTGCCTTCGAGGGACCGCCAGTCGCCGATCAGCTGTTTCGATCAGTCTGACACGGACCCCATCATGCAGCACGACGGACTGACAGGAGGGCGCGGGGCCACGCACCACGGTCTTGCCGCATCTTTGTGCGTCAAATTCGGCGACAGAGACCGAGACAGCGCCAATAACCGGACTGCCGAGAGCAGCGGAGGGGAACAGAGTCCCGACGACGACAGCGATGACAGGTGCGACAACGACTTGATGTTGATGATGGGTGACGGTCGGACCGCGGTGCCTGGTGGTAAAGACGGCGGAGGTAAGAAAAACAAAGAGCAGAAAGTCCTGCGACTTAACATCAACGCGCGGGAGAGACGGAGGATGCACGACCTGAACGACGCGCTCGACGAACTGCGCGCGGTGATCCCTTACGCGCACAGCCCCTCCGTGCGCAAACTCTCCAAAATCGCCACTTTGCTGCTCGCCAAAAATTACATCCTCATGCAGGCTCAGGCACTGGAGGAGATGAGACGGCTCGTGGCTTATCTTAACCAGGGCCAGGCCATCTCGGCAGCCTCCATACCGGCCACCACTTCCCTCGCTGCGGGCTTAAGCGCATATGAGCAGCCGCCTGGCTACCCCCCGTTCCCCACTGGACTGGCAGCCTCGTCATGTCCAGACAAATGTGCCCTTTTCAACAACGTGACCTCCAGCCTCTGTAAACATTGCACTGACAAGCCTTAGGATGCTTCTGAACTGAACAAGTTATTCCTTATGACCCCACAGAAGCACACGTGAAATTCAGACTTAATATGGGGACTTCGGAAGAGAGTGGCGTTGGTCGGTATTAACCGTTAATTTAAACATGGAGGCCGTGGAAGAAAGAATGCTGAACAAGAACTTAAAAATGCTAACAAACTCATTCAAACAAACATGCACCGTTTGCTGAAAAGATCTACTTGATTGTGTATATAAAATAAGTAGCCTACTATTCAAGTGAATGAACTTTTGGAGAAGACAAAAACTAAAGTTTGGCTGCAAGTGAGGAAAGAATTTTCTCTGGTCATCCACTTGCACCGTCTTGTGGACCCGAGACATTGTGGCCTGTATTTATGACCTGGCAACATGAAGAAAACACCACTACACATAGGCTATGGCAAAAGTTTTAAAGGACACTCTTAGAGCTGCAATAAGTGAAATGACTGGGGTTCACAAAGAATAACGTTCGCGCATTAATCTTTAGTTTTTGAACATCACAAAATGACAGATCAGCAAAATGAATTGTACAACTGTTTCACACAACCCAAAGCCGATAGCTATTTAACTGTCAGGATGACTTTAATGACCTTACAATTCAAAGCAACTAGACAGTGTTTGGTTTGTTCATGGCTTTGTTTTTATTTTGTCTTTTGATTTCTTTATTATTCGTATTTATTGCGTAATTACGCCCTCTTGCACGGCAGCTTGTTATCTGCACAGGCACTATTGGTGTTTGAAAAACACGGATTCTTTTCACCCCAAACCTGTGTCTGGGGTCGAGACAGACTAGAGGATGTTGTCAGGTCAAGATAGGAAGTATTGTTGACACGTTCATTGGAATTTGATGGAAGAGGGGCATTTGTATGTGTTAATGTGTTGGAAAGCTTTATTAAAAATATTTTGAACAAACTAAAACGTCCACCTTTGTTGTCTTCTCAGTCAATTTAAATGATTTTATTCGAGTTCAGCCAAATACATCTCTAAGACTTTCTTCTTTCTTTACTTCTCACAGGTCTATGGTTAGGTTGTCTTAATGGATAGATCAGGTTATGCGTCTCCTGGCCGCTTTATTTTTTTTTGCCAAGTAGACGAGTAATGAGTTGTTAATTTTCTGCTCCGTCAAAATGCGTAACTTTATCCAAGTAACAGTAACGGGTAGCATGAAGCGTCTTCAGACGGTCAGATATGGCGTGATGCACTTGTGCCCCGAGGCAGGAAGAAATGTCTGTTAGAATTACACGACAGAGCTCGCGTGCTCTTAATTATTATTATTAAAATGATTTCCATGACGGCGTCTAATAGATCTACTATGTTAATTTGAAAACAACTGTGTATGAAAACTGCCGACTGTAATACCTACATTCGTTTAATGAAACACATCGTTAAGGCAATTAAAGCTCCTGGATGTGATTAAGGAACATAATTACGACACTGCTCATTGTGGTAATTGGGTGTCTTTAATCAGGAGACACACGATCAGCAGCATGGCTGTGTGTGAGCGGCATTGTTCTTTCTCCGCTGATGTCCATCACACTTATTAGGAATTAGACACGGCCAAAGGCCAGCCTCCATTTCAAAGGGTGGTGGCGAGGCCTTCTGACGGGAAGTCACTGAAGTCAGGAATTAGACAAAAATCAATAAGATTTATCCAAAACAATTATTTAGCTTGTAGCTTTACTTCATGATATCTCCAAAACGTAGGCTATATGGATTTTGTTTTGCTTTGATAAAAGCACAAAAAAGACCCGCGTAAAAAGATGCACAGTGGGCCTATAAATATAGCCTACTATTGTTTAATCATATTTGGTAAATAGTGTGATATCACAATAAAACGTAGAAGTGTGGCAATGGGCACACTACAATTTTAATTTGGTGAAATGCTTACTATAAAAGATAAAAGGTCAGTCCTGAAAAGTAAACGATTTACCTGTAAATCTGCCTTTTTATTTTAGTACATTGAGTTGAATGCAATGATACAACAGCGTCTTTATCCCAAAAATCCATCTCCACATTTAAAATCTACTTCACATTTTTTGTTAGATATCTTAAATAAAAAGGAGAACATTATTACAGGATATGTTTAATACGCCACTAAGGGAATTCATATTGCGCTCTGCGAGGCCTATCTTTTCACAACAACACGCCAACCATGGATATGGTTTAATCCAGAATTAAAGTAGACCTATTTTTTGTTGGCTAATCCAAGTAAAGCAGATGTTGAGTAACCTCCAAAATTAGTGTGACACCACGGTTAACACGGTTAAATCTAATACAAAATTTGTGCACAGGCATAATGGCGACGAGAAACCGACCAAACTTTTATTTTTGTCCTAAATGATTAAATGATTCGCATTCACATATAAAAACCATAAACCGTTCATCAACGTCTGTGAACACAGACTATCACTATGAGGTGTCATTTAATGAGATGTTGAGGTTGAAAGATGTTCCGCTGTAGAGAAATGGGAGGTTATCTTTTACAAGTTCAGCTCGTGACACCACAGGAGATTGCAATCAGCTATAAGTCTGACAATAAATTCCACAAAAAACACGATGGTCAGCAACTTACTCATAACCCATAATGTTACACTTGTTTTATTTCAAACAGAAGCCCCGTAATAAAGCCCGCGTGAAGCCATTACACGAGGACGAGGTGCCATCCTCGAGACATCCATCCTCGCTCACCGGCAAAACCACTTCAGGACCAGGGACAGCGGCATTCATCACCGCGTGCGCTCTCCATGGGAAAGCCGCGGGATAATGCGTTATTGCGCAATCAGCCTTGATCGAATAGGCCAACAAACTATTTTCAACTGAGCGTTACTTACCACTCATACCTCAGCATGGTCATAACTCAGGCAACTTCTTCTGAACGGTTCCGAGGACCGTTATTGTTGGATGTCAGTATAAGTTTGACTTTTTGTCGCCTTGCTCGGTTACGCACTTGCTCACAGCAGCGTGCTGGATTGGCAACAGGCATGTTAGCTTCTAATATAAAATAATACAGAACAAATAATTCATTATGTGGTCAAATGTCACAGGCTGGCCAATTGTAACTAAACACAAGAACACAATGGGGAATGTGTGTCTTTATTCCCGAATAGTGTGCTAATAGACAATGCAATGGATCACAGGGCAAGGAAATAAAATAATATCAACAGCACTTTCGGTGAACAGCCAGCTGAAAGCTGAAACAACCAGACGTGTTTACCATGCCCACTCTTTACCGATGTAGTCACCAGACACTTGAAGTAGCCTGGAGTTACAGAACGGAGAAGATGTGAAGCCATTTCATTTCGCATATTTCTCCCAAATGCATCTGTCATAACCTCCTCGCAATGTGCCTGCGCTAATATCCGAATTTTAACCTAATTGCTCCACTTTCTCTAATGTGCCCACTTGGTGAATTAGCCATTTAGAGAACACTGATATTAGCCTGTCCTCTCTAATCCCCGCTCTGCCACAGATGTGCAAACAGTCCCACAGAAGTGGATCACCGGGGGCACGCGCGGTAATCACCCATCACGAGGGGCTCAGACGGATAAATACTGTCAGCAATTACAGTCCGAACTCGGATATTTTCTCCCGCGCGGTGATCAGAGGACAATGGTGGCACGCGGTGGTCCAGCTAGCAGCTCGAGTCGCGTGTCGAAAGTGAACAGCAGCGGAATGACTAAACGTCATAACAACATGAATTATGGATCAGACAGGAATACATGATTAACTGTAATAATTAACCCTCGCTCACATGATAACTGTTCAGGGAAATACCTTTGGGAGAACAGAGGGCACTGTGTTCGCACAACCCACCGAGAAAACCGGCAAGCAAATAAACAAGAGGGCTCGTGGCCTAGATAGGAGGCCCGCTCAGTAGCACCTGCCTGCAGACCGGATCCGGCCCACAGTCAGCTGGGCCTATAGTGGAGGTTTAGGCTGCACCAGAGTCTACCCAAATGAACAGTTAGCTGGATGACACCCGTAAGTTAATCACATTTGTGTTTATTTTGCGGAGCACAACATTGTGCCTGAGGGTACTTATGATGTGTGCAAATTACATTTTTTAATGTCTCCTAAGAGCAAACGTAAGGTTCAATTAAATACATTTAACACATATTACTATTCAATAATTTGATTTCTCTCAACAGGCAGCATAAACATGCATTTCCCCTTGATGCAGCCGTTGAAAATAGGCCTATCTAAATATGCCACTGTGCTCTGTGCATGACAACTCCCAGGGTTCCCACACCTTTTTCATGAACAAATTCAAGCACTTTTCAAGCACCTTCAAGGTGGTGTGCCGGGGGTTCTCCCCAATTTTTTTGTGTTTTTAAGATGCAATTTCCTGCATTTTAATCAATTGTAGGGTGTCTAAAGGCAAATCCCATCTGACATCTCACTCCCTCAGATTTTTGATGTACCTGAACAATCTATTTCTATTATTTGGCTTACTGAGTTTGACTTGACACAAATTCCAAGCATTTTCAAGCACTTCACCAAAAATTCCATAATTTTCACAACCTTGAAAACACTTGAAAAAAAAAAAGCATTTTCAAGGAAGTCAAGCACCAGTAGGAACCCTGCACTCCTTTCCAAGGGCAAAAACACACCTACAGTACATCTTAACAACAAGGACGACCTAACAGTACAGATAATCAAAACCCACATTTTTATTCATGGGCCTAATAAAGCCTAACCTGCCCTCAAGATATTAACATGAACCCACAGTGAGGTTGTGATGTGAATAAAAATAAAAAAAGATACAAAATGGGCGCTGCTTCACAAACCATAAAATATCCAATTTGCCATATCAAGAGGCAGCAGGCTGCCTATTCATAATGCTGTTGTAATGCATGTTAAAGATGATAAACATGGAAATGTAGACTACACATAAGAGGGTGGATTGGACCCTCCCCTCCCTATCTGCGGCAGCTAACAAAACTCTGCGAATTGAATCATCCACATGTGCGTGAGTCCCTGCACGCCACACAGAAGGAAGAGAGAGAGGGAGAGAGAGAGAGAGGGGGGGGGGAGAACATGCAAGAGGGAGGTAGATTAAGAAATATGCAGCGTACTTGGCCCAGCTATACCCAGTGTCAAACACCGTAATTCACTGGTGTCAAGTCGGCATGGCGATGATGGGGATGCAAGCATGTAACGCAGGAAAGGAGGCTCAGACGAGGGAGAGGAGAGGGAAGGTGTAGACGAGGGGACGAGGGAGAGGAGAGGAGAGCTGCAGACGAGGGGACGAGGGAGAGGAGAGGAGAGCTGCAGACGAGGGGAGAGTGGAGAGGAGAGGGAGGTGCAGACGAGGGGACGAGGGAGAGGAGAGGAGAGGAGAGCTGCAGACGAGGGGACGAGGGAGAGGAGAGGGAGGTGCAGACGATGGAGAGGAGAGGAGAGGAGAGCTGCAGACGAGGGGAGAGTGGAGAGGAGAGGAGAGCTGCGGACGAGGGGACGAGGGAGAGGAGAGGAGAGCTGCAGACGAGGGGACGAGGGAGAGGAGAGGAGAGGAGAGCTGCAGACGAGGGGAGAGTGGAGAGGAGAGGGAGGTGCAGACGAGGGGACGAGGGAGAGGAGAGGAGAGGAGAGCTGCAGACGAGGGGACGAGGGAGAGGAGAGGGAGGTGCAGACGAGGGGACGAGGGAGAGGAGAGGAGAGGTGCAGACGAGGGGACGATGGAGAGGAGAGGGGAGGAGAGCTGCAGACGAGGGGACGAGGGAGAGGAGAGGGAGGTGCAGACGAGGGGACGAGGGAGAGGAGAGGAGAGGAGAGCTGCAGACGAGGGGACGAGGGAGAGGAGAGGAGAGCTGCAGACGAGGGGAGAGTGGAGAGGAGAGGAGAGCTGCAGACGAGGGGACGAGGGAGAGGAGAGCTGCAGACGAGGGGACGAGGGAGAGGAGAGGAGAGCTGCAGACGAGGGGACGAGGGAGAGGAGAGGGGAGGTGCAGACGAGGGGAGAGTGGAGAGGAGAGGAGAGCTGCAGACGAGGGGACGAGGGAGAGGAGAGGAGAGCTGCAGACGAGGGGACGAGGGAGAGGAGAGGGGAGCTGCAGACGAGGGGAGAGTGGAGAGGAGAGGGAGGTGCAGACGAGGGAGAGGAGAGGGGAGGTGCAGACGAGGGAGAGGAGAGGAGAGGGGAGGTGCAGACGAGGGGAGAGCGGAGCTGCAGACAGCAGATAGACAGATGACACATCCATCCAGCCCCCTCTCCAGCTCATCTGGCAACCTTATCAAGGCCATCAGTCAAACAAAAGCCATCACATACTGGAGCACCCTGCTGCACGCGTATAGAGTAATGTAAATGACATGTAGAGAGGAGAAGAGAGAGGAGAGAGAGAGAGAGAGAGAGAGAGGGGGGCAGAATGAGAGAGAGAGAGAGAGAGAGAGAGGGAGGGAGGGAGAGAGACAAAGATAGAGAGAGAGAGAGAGAGAGAGACAGGGGGGGGCAGAACGAGAGAGAGAGAGAGACAGAGAGAGAGGGAGGGAGGAGAGACACACAGAAAAAGAGGCAGAGAGAGAGAGAGAGAGAGAGAGAGGGAGAGGGAGGGAGGGAGAGAGAGAGAGAGAGAGAGAGGGAGGGAGGGAGAGAGAGACAGAGAGAGAGAGAGAGAGAGAGAGAGAGAGAGAGAGAGAGAGAGAGAGAGAGAGAGAGAGACTATTAGATGGGATTAGATGTTAGCTAAGATTTTGTTGGATTGCTGTATTGTTGTGTTCTTCTGTTGTCTTGTTTGGTTTGTCTGGACCAGCCAGCCATTTGAATTATAAGAACTCCACATATATGTATGTAGCTGTCTGTCACGGCATAAGCCCCTCTTGTATGAGCTTCTTAAACTGGATAATCTTTAAGGACGCGTCTCCACTGTGTAATCCTTGGAAATAGTTTTTATTTGGAGCAAGTAAAAGGCCATGGAGTTTTTCTTCTGATTTGAGGATTTCATTTCCTCTGGTGAACTGCAACAAAAACGTTGTTTGTTAGAGCATTTGTCACAACCCCAGCATCCATATTCCAGACTAAACACACTGTATATTTAAGCAGAACACTGTATCTACTAGATAGTTATGTACTGTCCTCACTGGTACTCTGGAAAATGTGTGAATGAAGCAAATGACAGCACTCTTCAGATTTTTCTTGGTTTATTAGCCCGTGGGCCCGTTGGCCTGTTGGCCCGTTGGCCCGTTGGCCTGTGGGGGAATAAAGAAAGAAAAATCTGAAGAGTGCTGTCCTTCGCTTCATTCACTTATTTATGTTTTCTGTGGGATTCAGCACTCTGTAAAAAAAATACCAGCTGCCTCAGAATTCCAAGTTAATTCAAATCCTCATTGCAAGTTGTGTGAAGCTTTGAATTGCAGCTTTGAATTCAAACAACACACACAATAAAGATTTCAATTAACCTGGCCTTCTGAGGCAGCTGTTATACTTAAGATTTCAAGTTAAACCATGCTGTTGCCATTGCAGTTTATAGGAGAATAAATATAAATTATCATGATTTATCACTGATATCATTTTTACAGAACTATATTAATCATTAAGTGATAGTATGAGCCAACATCCTCCACTTTCCAAATCCAACTCCTTGACTGAGGTCAGCGCAGCCCAGACTGCAACACCTGACCTGGAGACGAGGGATTAAGTAGACAATATGTAATTACGCCGCAACATCCTCAACATCCTCCTAGTTTGGGCGTAATCAGATTAATCTTTGTGTAATGCGCTAATCCCCATGGAGCGAGTGCCTTTTCTAATCTCAGTGGAGCGAGTGCCTTTTCTTTTCTGCCGTAATCAGTCGTGGGGTTAGACGGCGCGCTCCTGGGATTACAACTTCACCCAGAATCAGACGTCATTCTGTCATCACTGTACTGCTCACTCTGATCGGCAAGAGAGGGAGAGAGAAAGTGTATGTGTGTGTGTGTGTGTGTGTGTGTGTGTGTGTGTGTGTGTGTGTGTGTGTGTGTGTTTGTATGATAGAGAGAGAGAGAAGAGAGATAGAGAGAGACAGAAAGAGAGACAGAGAGGACGGGTGAGAAAAAGAGTGGAAGAGCGTGTTAATGTCTTGTATGTGTTGTGTTAAAGTAAGAGAGTGAAAAAGAGCGTGTTGTCTTGCTGTCTTGTATGTTTTGTGTCATTACATTACATGACATTACATTGAGCAGACGCCTTTGACCAAAGCGACTTACAAGGAGGAAATTTAAGCAAGACCAGGGCAAAGGGGTCAGTGCAGAGTACAGCAGTATACAAGGAGTTAATAACAAAATGTAGATAATAAACAAAGACATCTAGACGCAGTGTACAGTTGCAGCAGCATTCTTCAACACAAGGTCAGAGAAGATGTAGCATTAACCCTAAAGCGACCGACTGGGGTCATTTATGACCCCGGGCACATATTTTCATACACCATTTCTGCAATTTTCATCAGAAAAACTTGTCCTTCTAGGAGTTTGTCAATACATATGTTGTGCATGTAGTGAATGATTGTTGTGATTTTTGGACCATCTATATGGGATTTATAATCAAAACACCTCTGGGGTAATTTATGACCCCGAGAGGATCCATGAGATACTCAACATTACAATGTCCATTGTTGTTGTAATTTTCAAACTCTGGTTTTTGTATTTTGTGTCTTGGGGCAGGCCATGGTCAGCAGACCTAAAATATTCATAATATAAACATTTATAGTATTAAACTAGACTGCCTGTGCAGTCGCCTTCGACTGCTTAAGGTATATCCCCGAAACGCGACGCTTCCAGTCCCCAATCATTCCTACTACTCCCGTCCACCTTTTCATGAACGTTTATGATAAATACAAAATATAAAATAAATATATTTAATATCTATACATAGATCAATGACGTGCATAGGCTTAAAACCAAATGACTATTGTGAAAATGAAGGAAAAAATGGGGCAAATGGTAACACTGTTTTAATGGTTCACTATTACAGTGGATATACCACATTAGGTACAGTGTAATAACCAGTGTAACAATATTTAATACCACGTCATATCAGTGTGACACCATGTACCAATTTTGTACTTATATCATGTAGGCTATTTGTGTGTAAGTGGTATTACATGGTATTGCATATTTGTACACTGGTATTACACTAGTATTACATGGTATTACATATTGTTACACTGGTTATTACACTGTACCTGGTATTGCCTATTTTTACACTGGTATTACACTAGTATTACATGGTATTAAATATTGTTACACTGGTTATTACACTGTAGGCCTACCTGATATGGTAGATTCACTGAAATGGTGAACCATTAAATTAAGGAGTTACCGGGAAAATCAATCCACCCAGTCAGAAGTTATGGGCCAAATAAAAATTCCACCATTTTGAAAGTGTTGACCTCCAAACTCGAATCAGTTCATGAACCTACCCTGCAGCATTCACACACCAAATCTGGGACAAATCCATCCACCCGGTCAGAAGTAATGGGCCAAACAAAAATTCGGCCATCTTGAATTCGGCCATCTTGAAATTGTTGACCTCCAAACTCGAATCAGTTCATGAACCTACCCTAGAACATTCACACACCAAATCTGGGACAAATCCATCCACCCGGTCAGAAGTTATGGACCAAACAAAAATTCGGCCATCTTGAATTCGGCCATCTTGAAAGTGTTAACCTCCAAACTGTAATCAGTTCATGAACCCACCCTAGAGCATTCACACACCAAATCTGGGACAAATCCATCCACCCGGTCAGAAGTAATGGGCCAAACAAAAATTCGGCCATCTTGAATTCGGCCATCTTGAAATTGTTGACCTCCAAACTCGAATCAGTTCATGAACCTACCCTAGAACATTCACACACCAAATCTGGGACAAATCCATCCACCCGGTCAGAAGTTATGGACCAAACAATTAATCGGCCATCTTGAATTCGGCCATCTTGAAATTGTTGACCTACAAACTGTAATCAGTTCATGAACCCACCCTAGAGCATTCACACACCAAATCTGGGACAAATCCATCCACCCGGTCAGAAGTAATGGGCCAAACAAAAATTCGGCCATCTTGAATTCAGCCATCTTGAAATTGTTGACCTCCAAACTCGAATCAGTTCATGAACCTACCCTAGAACATTCACACACCAAAATCTGGGACAAATCCATCCACCCGGTCAGAAGTTATGGACCAAACAAAAATTCGGCCATCTTGAATTCGGCCATCTTGAAATTTTTGACCTCCAAACTCGAATCAGTTCATGAACTTGCCCTAGAGCATGCACACACCAAGTCTGGGACAAATCCAAACATCCGTTCAAAAGTTATCGCGTTAACACGAAAGACCTTACGCGGCGGCGGCGGCGGACGCGGCGGCGGCGGCGGCGGACGCGGCGGCGGCGGTGCACGCAAAACCATTACATCCCCGACGCTCCGCGTTTCGGGGATATAAATATAATATATTATATAAATAAACAGGGCACCCCTGCGATAGCCAACGAATCATATTGTGAGGGCACCCAGGGAGCATTTCCTCTGTTATTGCTCCATATTTGTTCATATCATGGCACAGTGGTCCTAGACATATGATGAGAATATGAAATGGAGGTCATCCTGATGAACAAAGAGGGAGGAAACAAGTCGTCAGTGTAGAAATCAATGGCGTTTTTTGAATTTTCCTTATTACATGGCTATACAAAGGCTGAAGCATCAGTTGAATCATTTCTTTGCTCTAATACATATGGAAGACACCTTTTCACAGCTACAATGTCCAGAAAAAGTTTCAAAGAAATTTTGAGTGTGCATAAGGTTATATGTTTGAGACATGGTTTTGTACATTACCATATTCTCTGATCTTGTGATTTCATGAACCCAGAAATGTTGAGTACCCTAAAGTTTTATTGCAAAGTTTTCATGCGAATTCCATAATTCGCATAAATGTATTATTATGGTAAGACTACTACAAGTGAATAGGCTAAACAATTTAAAAGATAGATATCACCATGAAACTTTCTCAGTTGATTACTGATGATGAGAGAAGAAAAAAATGTATTGGATGTTTTTTGTATTTTGATGTTTACATATGCAAATGAGGGCATACATTATATTTAGCATATGAAGAGTTCAAATGCAAAACCCCCTAAGTGCCTTTTAAGAAAATAATCTTAATTCATTTTTATTTTATAGAAAGCTATCAAAATCATATATTTTTTTATTTTATTTATGTAATATAACTATTTATATGTATTATAAAGTACATGAATGTAAACCAAACCAACAACTGGGTTCTCTAAAAATATAGAAGTGCAGGTCTTCAGAAATGGAGTTAGGGGGTTTTGCATCTGAACTCTTCATATACGTATGTAAGTTTGACTAATTTTTAGCAAAGCAATAAAATGTTCAAATTCACATTTTTTTGCTTTAGATGAGGGACAAGTATGTGCAAGATGTAAATAAATTTGAATGAACCCCAAAAAATAATTTATATAGTGGTATTTCTATATAAACTCCTTGGGGTCATAAATGACCCCGCTCGGTCAGATTAGTCGCAAAATTAGTTAAATAATAAGATACATAAAAGTGTTACAAAGCTAAATTTAGACATCTTTGTGTCACAAGTGTGTCACATGCTTGTGAGTACTAATGTGGTAGTTATTATCTATCTGAATACAGACAAACTGTTACCTCCAAAAACATCAAAGAGCCTAGCACTCTGCATTTGATGCAATTATTATACATTTAATGGCGGAATAATGTTCATAATTAATGTGAATAATTTGTAATAAAAAATAACCTTCTCATTAGTTAGGGGATCTAAAGCACACTGTGGTTTTGTACACGTATAATGAATTATTACTGAATACACTACAATGTTGTACAATGCATTTCCACTGTACACAGTATGATGCTGTGTAATGCGCTCTCACTCACTGTGGTGTTTTATAATGTATTCTTATTGTATACACTATGACAGTGATTTTCAACCTATGGGCCGGGGCCCACTGGTGGGCCCTGAAGGTATACCAAGTGTGCCTTGAAATAATATTCTAAAAATTCTAAATCACATTTTGGTGTGCGTTGCTGCTGATTTATGTGAGTGTTATTCGTAATCGGGTCAGAGGTGGGCCCCGAACATTTGTGACAATTTCGAGTGGGCCCCAAGTTGGAAAAGGTTGGGAACCCCTGCACTATGATGTTGTATAGTGCATTGCCACTGTCTATAGTGAGGGGAACACCATTATAGGTGACGAGAGGTCTGATGTCACATATCCTGTAGATATCGCATATACTGGTGACGCTGGAGGAATCAGGGGTGTAGTGGGCGCGGTACGCAGGGGTACGCAAGTCCACCCACCTCTCCTGAAGTGAGATTTAAAAAAAATCTTCTGCCCATGTTTGAATACAAAAAGGAATGATTCCATAGCAGTATTGTAGGTGATTGACCAAACAGATGAAAACGGAGAAGCAATGATGGTAGATTAAAGACAGTTGGGTGGTTTGACATGATTTTGCCTGAAGAAGATCTATGATCGAAACGTTGCTGCTAATAAATTAAGTCTTTTGCAAGCAGTGTGCAGATCCTTTCCCGCTCCTACATGTTGACATGATAAGTTGCCTATTTATTTGATGACGTTAAAAATCGCGTACCCCCACTTTAAAAATCCCCACTACACCACTGGGAGGAATATGTCTGTCCCCTTGACTCTATAGATACTCTATACAGTGTTGAAATATGTCTGTCCCCTTCACTCTACACTATACTCTATATCAGTGTTTCTCAACAGGGGTGCGGAAACGTGACTGGTAAATAAATTCTGTAATATAATACATATTTGTCTAAATTGATAAGTTCATGTTATTCAGTGGAATCTTTCATCTGCCATTTACGCACAATAAAGTAGATTTAGGTCGCCCCAGCTGCAACTTTGAACGCAGGTTGTGTGACGTCTCCAAATGTGTTACCTTTCTAAGCTTGTGTGGTATCAGATGTGATGCTGTGTTACGGCTTGTTGGTTTGGGGTGCCTTGAAATGTGTTGTGAATTGAAAGGGTTCCTCGCCTTAAAAAAGGTTGAGAAACACTGGAGTAGAAACACTGGAGTAGGAACACTGGAGTAGGAACACTGGAGTAGAAACACTGGAGTAGAAACACTGGAGTAGAAACAACACTGGAGTAGAAACACTGGAGTAGAAACACTGGAGTAGAAACAACACTGGAGTAGAAACACTGGAGTAGAAACACTGGAGTAGAAACACTGGAGTAGAAACACTGGAGTAGAAACAACACTGGAGTAGAAACAACACTGGAGTAGAAACACTGGAGTAGAAACACTGGAGTAGAAACAACACTGGAGTAGAAACACTGGAGTAGAAACACTGGAGTAGAAACAACACTGGAGTAGAAACACTGGAGTAGAAACACTGGAGTAGAAACAACACTGGAGTAGAAACAACACTGGAGTAGAAACACTGGAGTAGAAACACTGGAGTAGAAACACTGGAGTAGAAACAACACTGGAGTAGGAACAAACAAACATGCGAGTAAGAAACCAACACTTGGAGTAGAAGAAAAACACTGGATGTAGAAAACACTGGAGTAAGAAACACAGTGAGTAGAAACACTGGAGTAGAAACACTGGAGTAGGAACACTGGAGTAGAAACAACACTGGAGTAGAAACAACACTGGAGTAGAAACACTGGAGTAGAAACAACACTGGAGTAGAAAACAACTGGGTAGGGGGGTAGAAACAACACTGGAGTAGAAACAACACTGGAGTAGAAACAACACTGGAGTAGAAACAACACTGGAGTAGGAACACTGGAGTAGAAACAACACTGGAGTAGAAACAACACTGGAGTAGAAACAACACTGGAGTAGAAACACTGGAGTAGAAACAACACTGGAGTAGAAACACTGGAGTAGAAACAACACTGGAGTAGAAACACTGGAGTAGAAACACTGGAGTAGAAACAACACTGGAGTAGAAACAACACTGGAGTAGAAACACTGGAGTAGAAACAACACTGGAGTAGAAACAACACTGGAGTAGAAACACTGGAGTAGAAACAACACTGGAGTAGAAACACTGGAGTAGAAACAACACTGGAGTAGAAACAACACTGGAGTAGAAACAACACTGGAGTAGAAACACTGGAGTAGAAACACTGGAGTAGAAACAACACTGGAGTAGAAACACTGGAGTAGAAACAACACTGGAGTAGAAACAACACTGGAGTAGGAACACTGGAGTAGAAACAACACTGGAGTAGAAACAACACTGGAGTAGAAACACTGGAGTAGGAACACTGGAGTAGGAACAACACTGGAGTAGAAACACTGAGTTAGAAAAACCAACACTGGAGTAGAAACAACTAGTAGAAACAACACTGGGAGTACGAAACAACCAACTGGGAAGTTAGAAACACTGGAGTAGAAACAACACTG
>NC_085865.1:2055220-2065220 GCF_034702125.1 Engraulis encrasicolus
GTGTGTGTGCGCGCATGTATGTGTACATGTACGTGTGTGTGTGTGTGTGTGTGTGTGTGTGTGTGTGTATGTGTGTGTGTGTGTGTGTGTGTGTGTGTGTGTGTGTGTGTGTGTGTGTGTGTGTGTGTGTGTGTAGCGAGGGGGGAAGGGGGATGGGCTTGCCTGCTTGCTTGGTAGAGGCTGGTGGTTTTTGAGCCAGTCCAGACATTAATTACGGGTTTGATGGCGATCACATTATCATCAGTAATAATTTAAACTGATAGCATTAGCATCGGCATCAGGCCAGAGCAGTTTAATTTAAACTGATAGCGTTAGCGGATAGCATTAGCTACCGGGCGCTAGCTGCTCTTAATAAGAGTGAAATGGTGCCTCTCATGTGTAACAGACTAGCAAAATTGCTCTCATTTCATCTGTTAACCACCAGCAAGCGTAAAGCAGCTCACAGTACTGTGTGTGTGTGTGTGTGTGTGTGTGTGTGTGTGTGTGTGTGTGTGTGTGTGTGTGTGTGTGTGTGTGTGTGTGTGTGTGTGTGTGTGTGTGTGTGAGAGAGAGAGAGAGAGAGAGAGAGAGAGAGAGAGACAGAGAGAGAGAGAGAGAGAAATTAAGAGGACTATACATAATGTCTTTATTTGCATATTTATATGGATGTTAATGCACTGTGTTTTCTTGAATATGTGCTCTCATGTGTTCTCGTGTGTATGTCGCAGAGCGGCCTGTGAATGCTCCTTGGAATGACTAGGCTACAAGGCAGTCAATACAACTGTATCGAAGAGAGCCATTACTTCTTTATCCCATCGCCTGGTAGAATTTCACTTTACTCCATCAGATGAGTACCATGACTTACCTGAGAGGCCCTTGGCAATGAACTCTGGACCTGGTGATACCCATGACATACCTAGAAGTCACTTAAGTACAGGTTTTGGGAAGCCACTCTTTCCAATATCATATATACAGTAGTTGTATTGGCTGTACTCTATTGACCTACTGCAGGGATTTCTTGAAAAAACACAAGTCATTCCAAGGAGCAGCTTTAATACAGATGGTCCACCAGGAATTGTCGGCCCACAGGTGAAACACACAAATATAACAGTCATACAGCTTTGCAATCTCTTGCTTGATACTAGATGGGTCAGCTGGTTCATTATATTGGCTATATTTGGAATATGTGGCACTGGACTTCAGCTTTGGAATCCAGGTTGCCCATCACTATCACCATTGTTTTGTATGTTCATGGTCCTGGTGCACCCAGTTCATCTAAATTTCAACATATTTTACACAGAGTGATTTTACTGTGCATAGAACATTTTTGTCACACAGCTGAGGCCATATGTTTTTATTGGGTAGCTTACAGTTTTTGCCTACTGCTTACACATGTAACAGGTTGGACTAGGTCCCCTGTTAGTGTGCATGTTGTAATTGAAAACAGCTGCCCGTGTGGGCGAGGGTGGAGCCCTTGCGGTTAGTATAAATTGCCTACTATGTTGTCTGTTAGCCAGGTGTGGCTAACCTCAGTACCGGTTGGCGCTTGGGGAAGCCCTGTACGCTGGGTGAAGTAGGTGATGTTGGCGTGTTGGGTGTTGGACCCACACTGGAACGCGTAGAGCGCAGCTGAAATGCGGACGCCAGGTTGCCGCATGTAGCCTAACCGGCTCGAAGGTAAGCCCTTCTGTGTGCACCTGGCGATAGCCAATTATGTTTGTACTGTGGCTAACGAGATGTTGTTTCACTGCAGCATTGCATGGTGAAGCAAGGGTCAACCGTAGACTTCCAAGCTCGGTCCAGTGCTTCCCAATAGCAACTGAAGGTAATTTCTAATTAACCGTCACTCTGTGCCTGTGGCTTTCATGCCACACCTTGCTCATTGATAATGGCATTTCCCTGGCATTAACCCAGTCTGTCTTGTGCTTTCTAGGTTGAGCACATTATTGTCAATTGGCTGGGGTGGGGGGACGCCGCCGTCTTTTCCCGGTGTTTGTGTTTGTTATTTTGCCTTTTACCACCACAAGCTCTTTTAGTAGTGGCAGGTTGTTGTTCCTTTGCGCAGGTGCGCGACGCTTTCGTCTTTCAGCCATACGGTCTGACACGGTCAGCTCCAGTCACCCACCCCTTAGACAAGGGATGAGTGATTGGGGACTGGCCGGTTGAGATTTGTAGCAGTATCGTGTAAACTTATTGGTGAGGTGTAGATCCCCTGAGTGGTATAGTAAACTCTCTGCCAAGAGGCCTGATTTGATAAACATAGGCTACCTCTTCACTGTGAATCATTTCAGTGTGCTGTGACTTATTTTGTTTATTTTGATTATGTTTTGTGTGTACAGTTTTGATTGATTGCAGTGTTATTTTTGCATTCGCAGTGCAGTGTGTAGTTAACACACTCAGTAAATTACCTGTACTAGGCCTACTCAGTGCTCTCGCACTTAAGCCGTCACCGTTTCACGATATGTACCTGTATTGACTTCAGTAGAGTTAAGACTCTGTTTGTGTATATGGACTCAAGTGAACTGCCTGCTCATTTTGAAAACGAATAAGACTGAAAGCAGAAGAAAATAAAAACTATTGTATGTGCTACAGCTGTGTCATCCTTGTCATCTAGAACCTGTCGGGGAAAATTGTATTTTTAACATCTGGGTTGTCTCCAGGGCTCCGAACCGGTTCAAGGAACGAAAACGAAAACCGAAAACGAACGAAATTTTATGGAATTTTACAAGGAACGGAAACGGAAACGAAAACGAAATGGTCTTCAAGTGTTCCGGAACAAAAACGTTATTCTGAAATCCACAAACCGGTTAATAACGTTTTTTTTTTTCGTTCTCTATATTTCATACAAGTGCACGATTTTGTTTGCGGAGTAACCATGGCGACAGTCTTTTAGTTCGGCTACTGACGTGTATGAGGGCAAACATGCATAGGCTACAGCAACAGCATTTTGCTTCACCTGAGCTCTTGCCACCGATTGATAAAATATTGAGGAGCATTGGCCAATCAGAGTGCGACTGTGCATTGTATGGAGAAACTTCCTGGGTAAATTCTAGGATGTGCTTCTCCTCCGAGATTTTGATAGGAAACTAGAACTAAACTGTCTCTGTTCTCCTGGCTTTCTCGTAGTGATTGGAAGTTGGCTCTAATAAACCCGCCCTAAAGTTGTTGACCACCAATATCAAATAAGTTTTTGTAAGAGAAATGACACTTTACCCGCGCTGTTCTTCAGTCTCATTCACGGACAGTAGGCCTACAGAGTTTTATATTGACACCATGGAGAGCAAAAGAGAACATGTCTTGAGATCGGTGTTGGGATTCCTACAGGGACAGAGTATTTGGACCATACAGTCTGATTTGCAAAGGAATTGGATAGGCGATTTGATGAACCTAATTCGCAGAGTGCTCTCGAGAGGCAACTGGTGGGTAAGTCATGTTTAGCTTACTACTTGTAATGGCACCGCCGAGTGCCTCGATGTTCAATGCGGTTATGGCAAATTATGTTGTCGTAAAGTTACTGAAGTGCTTTTGTTGTGCGCAGCGTATCCCACTGTCGGTTGTAGAGAAGAGAGAGCTGGTGTTTTATGTGCTGTAATCAAGGACGTCTTATTTATCTGTTGTTGTGGTCAATGCGGGATAAAGTCATTCGTGGCAGATGGAGAGACGCTAGCTGACGTTAGCTGGCCCGCTCAATATTTCCTGGCTGTCATCACGAATAACAGTAGGTCGCGTGTGACAACAAGCAGGGATAGAGAAAGACAGCGCATTTGTAGTTATTATTCTCTTCTGTCGTGCAGAGGGCTGAGCTGATGGGATGGACTACGTGGAAACTCTTACTATTTTGTGACGCTTGTCTGTTAGGCTGTTAGGTCTCCGGTTTTGTGGTGATGGACTTGCAGTGGAATGGTTGGTAGCCGATATCTGAGAGCATATCCGAGGTTTCAGACTATGCAACCTGTCCCTTCTCTAGAACTAGTGACCCCTTGCATCGTGCACATCTCAAAACAGTTTGGGATTTTTTTGTGTGGAGCAAACTGTGTCCCTTTTACTTACACGGCTTTCACTTGCTGCAAACCTCATCACAGCCTATTAAATAGAGCTAGGCAAGAACTGAAATCCATGCCTATCGACACCTCTTATTATGCTGACGTTTACCTGCGCTATTCCAGAGATTTTTTTAGGAACTCTCTCTGGCTATTTTTTCCAATATGGTCCAGCTGCGTCTTGTCCAGCTAATACCGCTACGCCCATTCCTCCTTACTAGACCGCCCTCACAGTAACGCCCCTTTGGTTGTTCAAGTTTCTGAAGTCACTCAGTGACATGCTGCCGAATGACAACACAAGCGCCGCGCGGGACTTATTAAAACGACTGGATGGATTTCGCTGCAGCGATCACTCAACTGTCGGTAAGATTTCGAATAAAATGCATGAATATACATAACGGTTACTTTACGAGTTGACTTTCAGTCGGAGGGCGAACATTTACCTCGGCCCACCAACTAGCGGTTTTGGCTAATGGTTTTTAGCTTCAAGGCAAGATAACAGGCTGCCCTTCGTAAGTTTGTTTCAGATGTTGTGTGTGTAGGCCTATTTGTCATAATGTACAGTAATAAGTTATGGGCAGACAAAGCGTAGGTAAGACGTTAACATGACAAGGGTGAGATGAAGGATAGGCTACTAAGGGCTAGCCAGACTAGAATAAAAGTTAACTAGGCCTACTACGAAAAGTTCATTCATAAACGTTTTGACGCTCTTTCGAATGATTATCGGATTGTGTGCTTGCTTGCAAAATATCATAGTTTGCCACAAAGTGATCACGAAATGATCTCCGTATTAATAACAGTTTCGTGGTTTGTTACTCGTTTGAATAAACGTATAGTTTTGACATCCCCACACGCGGATGTTTTGAAAGTTTGTTGTACCACGAGCCATCACGAAATTATGCTGTATTTACCCTTAAACAAATTAAGCACTGGGCCACCAAAACACCAAAAGGTGTTTAGGCATATACAGTAGTTTCTTCCTGTGCTGCGTTGTGCACGTCTGTTTCATCATCTGAGCTATCAGTTGTGTTTCTTTGAAGCAAAGATGTATAGAATAGCACTGAAAGTCGGAGGTGTCATATTTGTTCAACCTGGTGTTAAACGTAATTTCAATTCTTGACCAGTGCATGGAAAGAAATTGTAAATAAAACCGACTTGATGTAGTAGTGCTAAAAATAAACCTTTATATTTTCTCTTAGTGAACTTCTCAAAATATATGGGCTATAATGTAGATACTACTTGGGATGGGTTTATCGTTACCTATTGTTTCTGATGGGGCGTTAATTGGTGTGGCACGGTACCCCGGAACTCTTCCTCACTTCGGGAAGATTGGCAAGGGGTAAGCTGTGTTTTTTTCCTCCGTGTCACAAACTATTTAATGATGTTTCTGTACTTTAATTTCTGTTATTTTATTGATCTTTGATGGGAAGATATTCTGTTACGTTTGTGTTGATATTTTCGTTGTAATTTTCGCTCAAAGTATGTACATTAGCGCCATTAATGTCCGCGATCGTTATGAAGTTAACAGGTGCTAACGAGCCTATTGTGTCACAGGAATGCCGTTTGCTTCGACCCCTTGCAGTGTGCCTCATTGTGTCCGCCCTGTCTGTTGTTTCAGGTATGTGTTAATGTATGAAAGAGATCCCTGTGGTATTTTCGGTGATAAACATTGTGTTTTCTTTTGGTTTTAACTTTGTAAACTATACGATCTAAGTGCCTTGGTTTCTCTATTACACTGTAAACAGTAGCTTGTCTAGCTGCTGTAGTGTTCTCTCACTTCTGGAAGATTGGCAAGGGGAAAGCCGTTTGCTTCGACCCCAAAGAATCTGCTTGCAGTGTGCCTTCAGATTGGGAAGTAAATAAATGCTACTGGATCGAGGCCCCTCATCTCTCCTGCCTCTTCAATCATCCAAAGACTGTTTAGTCTGTTATTTTAATGTAATGGTCGGTTCATGTCCGTTGCATTGACTTGACTTGTCATTGGGTCTGATTTTAAATGTGCCATATAGTTCAATGTGGGAGCAGGTTCACACACTAAATAAGACACTAAGGTCAAGCACAAGCAGATTTTTTGTTTTATTTTTCTCAGAGCAGAGTAGAGCAGATGTTTCAGGTTGCTGCCATCAGAGAGCAGTGACTTGACCTCAGTGTCTTATTTAGTGTACTCCCACATTGAACTCTACTTTTTGGGTCCACGCACCTACTTATTTCTAAACATCTAGAGTGCAACAATACCCCTGCCTCCTAATGTGCCATATAACCTGTATCTCGCCTATTGTGTGTGTGTGTGTGTGTGTGTGTGTGTGTGTGTGTGTGTGTGTGTGTGTGTGTGTGTGTGTGTGTGTGTGTGTGTGTGTGTGTGTGTGTGTGAATGTGTTCACGCAGATATAAGAAGTTGGGGTTGGGGTTGATGATCCACATGATGGTGATGGACCAGGACAGCTCTGGACCTCCTGACTGGCAGCTCCATCCTCAACCTCCCTTCCTGTCCTTCACACATGTGCAGGTAAGGCCAATTTTTAAAAACTCACTGCATTGTCTGAGGCAAAAGTAGGAGAAAAGGAGTGAGTGAGTGAGAACCCGGCCATTACATGTGATGTGACCCTTAAAGGGCGTGTGTGTGTCCTAGAACCAAGACAGTGGCAGTGTGTGTCTGTCTGTCTTTGGTTAAGGATATCTTTAAGATACTACCTTGTTGTATTAACATTATTTTGCTATTTCTGACAGGCAGAGAGGCAGTTTTCTGAAGGATGGTTAATGTCAGTACCAACATGTTGTGATGGAGGCTTCCACCTGAGCTGAACACAGAAACTTGCACACAGTGGTGAGTAAAACACTGAATCTGTTTTGTTCTGCACTAGACCAATAAGTATTTCATACAGTAATTCCTTTCTGTGCTGTGTTTATTTATTGCAAAAAATGTGGATAGAGGATAATACAAAACACTGGCACTGTAGTGATCCCTGCACAGGCCAGAAGCTGTGTATCTCTTCAGCCTGGTGTTCTGCATTAAAATGATGGGTGTGATTTTTATGTAGTGTATTCTATGTATCCCTCTCGTGTGTGTGTGTGTGTGTGTGTGTTTGTGTGCATGCGTGCAGATGGAAGCAGTCGTTCCTGTTCAGCATTGATATGCCGGTAATGGGTTTGATGAGCCACAGCATAGTGATGGGCAATCAGCATCAGGACCAGGACCGCTCACAAGGAGAACCTCCTGCCCTGCCTCTTCATCCTCAACCTCCAATCTTCCTGCTCTTCACACATGTGCAGGTGAGGACAACCTCTAAAATGCACACTTGACTTGAGGCAAAGGGGGGAGAATAGGCGTGCATGCATGCATCATGCATGCATGCACGCACGTGCACCAAACTTTAAGACAGTAGCAGTGTGTGGGGGGGCATGTGCACAAGCATATGCACATGCTCATGTCATGTCCTTCTGTAGGTAGATAGGGGGTGGTTGTTTTTGTCTTAATTGTCATTCATAACATTAACATGCCTTTTTTTGACAGGCACAGAGCCAGTTTTCAGAGGGAGGGCTGATGACACCAGCAACTTCGGATCTGAACCTGATCAACCCAGCACCAACCACTGTGCCGCTCCTCCTCTGTCAACTGCACCACATGGCTCCACCATCTCAAAAAGGCACAGACACTACTCCACTTCCTGCGAAGGATGAGAGAAGAGCCGACCTCCCCACAACGGCACTCACCACCTTCTACAGGGGTGTCATTGAGAGCATCCTGACCAGCAGCCTCTCTGTCTGGCATGGCAGCCGTCAAGCTGAAGACTAGAAGGCAGTACAGAGAGTGGTGAGGACAGCAGAAAAGCTCATAAGATCACCCCTACCTGTTCTCCCTACTACCATCAGGGAAGCGCTAGCCCAGCATGCGGTGCTGCAAAAGCACACTGGGAAACGGCTTCTTTCCACAAGCCATCAGACTCCTCAACGCACTGAAGAAAACCACATGAATAACCAAGGACACGGGAGAATATTCCATGAACACTTCTTTCACCATGCCACTTACACTTTACTCATTGCACCTTGTATACAGCATCTTCACATCACCTGTATGAACTCCTCCTGCCGTGTGTGTGTCCACTGTGTTTGTGTATTTATTGTCCATCAGTATGTTAATCTTATTATTGCACACTGTTTGGGTGTCTGTGTGAGTGTATTTATAGTATGTATCAGTCTGTATTTAATGCCAATGCCTTATTTTTTAGTTATTAGTTAAATGCACATTGGAGACTGGTCAAACACAATTTCAAACTTTGTGTTAACCCTCCATAGCTTTTTTGTCAAAAAATGGAGTCTAATCTACTGTACTACACAGGCTATCAACAGACCACACAGTTGAGTGCTGTTTTAGAGGGAGAGGTGACCGTTCACACTTCATAGTGTAAAAGTAAACAGAAATAAATTCACATTTCATTCCTGTCTCGTTCACTTCTTTCAGCAATGTATGTGGCCTACATGCAGGGAAGCTGACAGGGGGGACAAAGGGGTCCGTTGACCTGGGCCCAGTGAGACGAGGGGTCCAGGAATGGGTCCTCATTACATTGTATGTAGTCTATGTATTGAGTGGGGGGCCCTTTCAGATGACTTTGTCCTGGGCAAAGCCAAAGCTGTCAGCGGCCCTGATTATGTATGCACAAACACTGGTTATGATGGTAGGAAAATTTTTCTCTGTTTTCTGATGGCCTTTGAATTAAGACAGGCCAATCTGGAACCTCTCCTGGATAAAGAGGTAAGCTTCAATGGTGTGGTCACTCCTAAATCATAGACAGACATGGAGTATGGTAGGCCTATGGTAATGAAGAAATCGTTTTTCTCCAATAAAACAAACAAATAGCCTATTGCTATTTCAAGTACTATTTCATATATTTTTTCATTAATATCTACTCTTTTCAAGCTGGCCACATAACAGGTGAGGTGACACTCATTACTTCCAAAAGTCGGGAATGTGTTGCTGATGTACATCGTACAACTTTTCCAAGTAGCCTATATCATGTCTTACCAAGTGAACAACCTCGCCAAAAAGGGTTTTTTAATTATTATTATTTGTCCGGGTGTGTTAATATCCTGGAAAGGATGTTTAATCATATAGCCTACCCAGTGTTAACAGTGACCTCGATACACACAGCTAGGTAAGGTAATGCCAACGCATTGACAGTATATATTTAGGCAATATATACAGTATTTACTGTCAATGTGTCAACGTTGTCGTGTTGAAATCAAAGCATTTTGGCGACCTGATACGTTATGACAAATGTGTGCATAGCGACACGAGTCCTAAACAGTAGGCTACAATGTCCGAGGTACGGGAAGACAAAGCAAAATACATATTGGGATTAGAAAATTTGAGATTTATCTCACTTTCTTACATAAATTGTTGAGAATATTAGGCCTATGTCAGTGGAATGTTCAGTGAAACGTTTCTCTGGAAGATAACAATTTGCACGGGATATTTGAAAACATGGAGCCTTCATCCGGAAATGGCCTTGAAAATGACATCATGCAGTATCCCTTCACGATTGGCCAATACGGCAAATGCCGGGAACGCCCATGGGCGTGCTTGCATTAAGGGTGGAACTGTTTTACTGCAGCTGGACCCCTCTCATTTTTTTAATCTCTCTCTGGCTATTCTGTATTGTGCCTCCCTAATCAACATCCACCCACAGCTACTGGGCTGGCATAGGCTACTTTTGATAAGAATTATTGGCATCCGGTCAAATCTGCCAGGATGGATAGCCCATCTGGGTGTTTTTGGGTGTGTTATTATTTTTGAGAATAACTGTGTAAATCAAGGGGAAATAATGAGTACGTCTATTCTAAAATAAAGTCCACGAAAATCGACTTAATATGGCCGTTAAACACTGCAGGAACGTTAAGAACGAACGTTATTTTTCGTTCCGAACCGGTTCAGGAACGATATTTTTGTGGGGGAACGATTGCAGGAACGAAAACGTTAAACTGAA
>NC_085865.1:2072720-2085220 GCF_034702125.1 Engraulis encrasicolus
AACGAAGCAAAACATCATATGTGTTGCAATTGACTGCTGTATTTATTATGATCATATAGCTACTGTATTTATTATGATCATATAGCTACTGTATTTCTCTCTATCTCTCCAGAGGAGATATGATGTCAAGGGTCAAGGGTCAAGGGTCAAGGCTAGGCCGTCTGGAGAGTTGCTCCCAGGGGCATAACAGCCCGGTGCGGTGTGGTGTGGTATGTAAGGGTTAACATTCGGCGAGAAGGTCGCTACCGTGGAATAGCAGCACGACAGAGAGAATCTTTAGACCCCGACGCGGAGCGGAGGGGTCTTGTTCTCTCTGAAGTGCTGCTATTCCACAAAGCGACCGACTCGCCGAAAGTTAACCCGCTTATTATATGGATATACTTAAATGATTCACACATGGCGGGGACATTTCTTTAGGCCTATTTAATGTTAAGATTGTTGCTGCGCAAAACAAAACAGTGCCGTTGTGGAACACCGCTCGGCAACAGCTAGGTAGCCAGGACAACAGGTGTTGTCTATCACAGCAGCTGATTAGAGTCTTGTTGAAAAGTCGCTTTAGCAGTGAAAAGTCTTGTTGCCATTGACAGCGGTCTGTTATAGACCAACCCGTCCGTTATCGAAAAATAACAGACGTGCGAACGTTGGGGAGCCCCGTTGAAATGAATGGAGCATTCGGCCGATGACGTCACAACCATATAATAAGTGTGGTGTAATGTTGTAGCATAACAGCCCGGTTTGGTGTGTTATGGTGTGTGTAGTATGTGTGGTGTAATGTTGTAGCATAACAGCCCGGTGCGGTGTGGTGTGGTGTGTGTAGTATGTGTGGTGTTCCCCTTGTAGCATAACAGCCCGGTTTGGTGTGTTATGGTGTGTGTAGTATGTGTGGTGTAATGTTGTAGCATAACAGCGCGGTGTGGTGTGTGGTGGGACCAAATGGTACGTTGTGGTGAGTGTCGTAGCATAACAGCCCGGTGTGGTGTGTGCTGTGTGCAGTAATGTTGTGGTGTGTGCTGTGTGCAGTAATGTTGTGGTGTGTGCTGTGTGCAGTAATGTTGTGGTGTGTGCTGTGTGCAGTAATGTTGTGGTGTGTGCTGTGTGCAGTAATGTTGTGGTGTGTGGTGTGTGCTGTAATGGTGTGGTGTGTGGTGTGTGGAGTGTTCCCCTTTCTCTCTTCTTGGGATGTGAGACCAAACGGTACGGTGTGGTGTGTGGTGTGTGCAGTAATGTTGTGGTGTGTGGTGTGTGGTGTAATGTTGTGGTGTGTGCAGTAATGTTGTGGTGTGTGGTGTGTGTTGTAATGTTGTGGTGTGTGGTGTGTGGTGTGTGCTGTAATGTTGTGGTGTGTGGTGTGTGCAGTAATGTTGTGGTGTGTGGTGTGTGTTGTAATGTTGTGGTGTGTGGTGTGTGGTGTAATGTTGTGGTGTGTGGTGTGTGCAGTAATGTTGTGGTGTGTGGTGTGTGCTGTAATGTTGTGGTGTGTGGTGTGTGCAGTAATGTTGTGGTGTGTGGTGTGTGTTGTAATGTTGTGGTGTGTGGTGTGTGGTGTGTGCTGTAATGTTGTGGTGTGTGGTGTGTGGTGTGTGTTGTAATGTTGTGGTGTGTGGTGTGTGTTGTAATGTTGTGGTGTGTGGTGTGTGGAGTAATGTTGTGGTGTGTGGTGTAATGTTGTGGTGTGTGGTGTAATGTTGTGGTGTGTGGTGTGTGGAGTGTTTCCCCTTTCTCTCTTCTCGGGATGTGAGACCAAACGGAGCGCTAATGAGTAAACCCAAATTAGAGGTGTCATCACTTATTCATGCCATGATGATGCGCCTTATTAGCGACGCGCGTGGCGGCTTCCTCCTGACAGATATACCTCGTTCATTTAGCGACGCGCGTGGCGGCTTCCTCCTGACAGATATACCTCATAGTTCATTTAGCACCGGGAGCTTTATCATTCTAATTACACACTCGCCTGTCACTCGTAATGAGCAGGGCTTGCGACTCGAGCATGATGAGAGCACGCTAAACGCTAAATCGCGAAACGCAGCCGCAAAGGTAAAGGCCCCTAATGGACCTCTGCACGCTGTTCAATTGATTGAGTCTTTTGTTCGGTACGTGTCAGATAACACTCCACAGTACAACACCTCGACAACGAGAGAGGAGGCGGCGGCTGCGGCGTAACAACCAGCACAAACAACTGCTGCACGGGGCTGTCTCATTTGCCTTTCAAGTCATTAAGGTGTTATTACCCAAGTAGCACTTAAAAGCTAATTTCATTTTGCAGCTAAATGGTCGAAGCATGCGCTTACAGAAGGGAGAATTGTTCAGTGCGCATCATTTCAAAATGACTGAAGTCATGAATGCCGCCGTCAGTTCTACCACCTGTGTTTGGATGAGGTAATAACATAACACAGATGTACATCTCGATTGCCTACTTCCTCTGCCTTAATCATACTGTAATCCCTACAGTTAAAGGGGTATGCCACTATTTTGGGGCTTAATACAGTTAAAATCGTTGGCCAGGGTTTATAAAGGTGGTAAAGTGTCTTATTTTTCATGCAAGCCGTTGTCTTGCTTTACGTAACACAAGTTACTAAAAGAGAGAGCATGTCGCTAAGCTAGTGAAAGTCAATGGATCCGTGTAGCATGCTACATGTTACAGTGATCCATTGACTTTCACTAGCTTAGCAACATTCTTCCTCTTTTAATTTGTCTCAAAGCAAGACAACGCTTAACATGAAAAATAAGACACTTTACCACCTTTATAAACCCCAGCCAATGATTTTAACTGTATTAATCCCCAAAATAGTGGCATACCCCTTTAATTCCGCATCTAGTTCTCTCCAATAACAAAGCCTCGTGATGCTGCTTTGCTGCTCTTTTCTTTTTTTTCTTTTTATATATTTTTTTGCCTTTATTTTTGAGAGGATATTGGAGGAGAGACAGGAAAGGAGTGGGGAAAGAGAGAGACGGGGAAGGATCGGCAAATGAACCCAGGCCGGAAACCATTGACAACCATTGACAAATACCATTGGGCCACGGCAGGGACCTGCTGCTCCTTTCTGCATCTCTTTGTTTCATGGGTAACAAAGTTATGATGTTTTTTCTTGTTTATTGATATTAACATCTACTTTCACTTTTTTTTTTGCCGTGTTAATTCAACACTTGGATACCAGGTGCCATGGAAAAGCTGAGCAAAGTTATAACATGCGCAAACTTGTTCTGACATTTTTGTCTTTGTGGAGATATGGTTGCCCTTCCAAACCACTGAGTATCTAACTGCAACATGGACAGCCTTCCTCTCCGGGCCCTGGCTGCTGCCACTATACCTCCAAGGCCTCCATGTGCTTAATGGCTCTGCATGTCCAGTCCTGTCCAGCACGCGGTCATCGACTCCATCCCTCCATCCATCCCTCCATCCATCCCTCTCTCTCTTCATCCCTCCATCCATCCCTCCCTCTCCCTCCCTCCATCCCTCCCTCCAGACTAATGGGCCTGTGCCTTAGACCCTTGGAGACCCAGACAGCCTGTGCACTGGACCCTGGACCCGCTCCGCTCCAGAACCAGAGACGGTCTAAAGGTGATACGCTACGATGTCTGCCAGAACACTAGGCGGTCGGGAGGCGGTCCAGAGTCACCTACCACCGTGGCAGCTGGGTGATGTCACACCTGAGGGCAGTGGCATGGCGTATCATGACACACACACACACACACACACACACACACACACACACACACACACACACACACACACACACACACACACACACACACACACACACACACACACACCTGAGGGCAGTGGCATGGCGTATCATGGCAGTGGACACATGTGCAGGTTGCCGGTGGCAACACACGACACGTGTACCGGGGTGCCAGGAGGCGGCCGCTCCAAGGGCTTCCAAACGGGCAGCTGACCGACATTTTGTCCTCAACAAGAATATACAGCTATACTGCTCTACAAAGGCAATGTGCAGTAACTACGTATTTTGTCAAAATTTTGTCAGTTTAGACTGAAAACGGTCTTTAATACACCTCCTTCATTTTGTGGCAAAGCCTTCTGGTCCAAATGTGTCTCGTTTTAGAAATACTGCTATGTCAAATTCGCAGTAACTACAATATTCATATACAAATATACAATATTTGTCTAATATCAAGGCTTTGGAGGCTTTTTTTCTCAGTTTCAATGTTGGCATAGGTACTGCACTTTGCCTTTGTAGGGCAGTATACAGCTCAGCTAATGTGTCTTGTGGCTGCCTCCATTATAATATAACTGCCCTGTCTTTTTCGGGAAAATAGTTCATGAATTCTACTACTATCTGCAAACAGTAATTATGGCTCTTTCTATAGCATACATTTATACTATTATTTGTAAAATCTGTTTATTATTACTAATTACTAAATTATTGTTATTAGGCTACTATTATTATGTATTAGTATTATTACTAAAATTATTTATTTTAAGAAAAAGACATATGTCCACCAGCACTATGGCTCCTTATTTTTCTGGTTACTGCACTGTACTGCATAAAGCCATACACGGGACCTTTGATGCCCAGTCTCACTTCTGTGGCGAACACATTTCACATCATATCTAGAGAGATGTTCCCTGATGGAATTGCTGATAAAGCCTATTGTACAATACAATACAATACAAGACAAGTTTTCTACATTGTTATAAGGAAAAAAGGACTCAGTCACTGTTTTTAAAATAATATGGTGGTATTTATTGTAATGATAATAATATGAATAATATAATTGTGAATGTAAATTTATAGAATGTATAATGTTTATATATCAGTAAGAATTACATAATTCATACTTAATAATTATGAAATCATTAAACTTGTGGAATTGGAAAGTTATTTCAGTAAGAGGCACTCAGGGAAGCCCATTTCTCTGGCCAGATCCAAGATGCCAGGAATGGCCTCCAGTTTGTCAACGGCATCATCAGGAAGAACCAGGTCCCCTACGAAGTCCTCCAGAGCCTTCAACTCCTCACCCCAGATGCTGCCTTGTTTGTTCTCTGTCTTCTTCACACTGTGGTGCTCTGACTGCATCATCATCATCTTTTCGATGTTCTCAGCCTGAGACGTTAGCTCCCTGTACTTGGCGAGCATTTCTCCGTGAAGCATGATCATCTTCAGATGGTCCTCTTTAGAGTACTGATATCCTGAGGCCTGAGAGGGAGGTGGGGCTCCACCAAAGGCCCCAGTGGAAAGGCTCATGGGAGCTGCAGGCATGGAGGGGGTGGAATAGACCATTGGTACCATTTCTCCATCCTGGCTCATCACGCCAGGCATCTGGGCTGGCTTCAGGGCCATATTGTTCTGCTGACCACCAGCAACCTCAACAGGCAGATTCACATTCCCCACAAACTTGAGGGGTCCAAGCTGCCTCAGCCAAGCAGTGGTGTCATCAGATGACGTGGTGGTGACAGACTCCATGCAATGAGATGGCACAGTGGACAGGTAGGTTGTATCCACATGCTGGATACCATTCACAGCTAAAAGGGAAAAAGGCAAGTCAGTTTTTTTCCCCACTTGCCAGTCATTTAGTTTTCAATCATCTTAGCCGTAGGCCTATTGAAAGAAGGGCAGACATATATTTTCCCCTGTAGTTGGGCCATATTTATTTGTAGATATACAGTAGGCCTTTGTGTTAAAAATGACATGTGATATTGAAACTAATATTGCCTACATTCAAAACAATGAAGGATTATTTACTTACTGGAAGAAAACCTTGTTGCCTGCACATATTGGTATGGATGCTCAGACTGGGGCTTCCAGTGAGATGCCATGCCATTTTTCTTCACAGAGTTGGACAGGACTGGCTCAGAACAAGTATGGGGTTCAGCTCTAGTCCATGTCCCACTCTGGTGGGAAGTTCTTGGACAGAAATCCATTGAAAATCCGTAGAAATTGCTTTGAGATTGCAGAGGTTTATCACAAGTGACTTGCCTTCAGCTTGTTCAAGTGAGAAGTGAGTAGGTTTGACCAGGATTCTAGTTTGAACATTCTACTCCTACAAAATTCTAAAGTTTGACATTCTAATGAAAACATTTTGGTTGCTTAGTGATAATGATGTCACCAAGAATGCTCATTGCAGGAAGTGCAGCTCACACCTGCTGTTTTTACACACTCTAAATAAAATACAATGACCACATTAAAGTCATGGACCAAACATAGTGATCCAAGTGAAGAAAATAATCAAATATGTATTTTAATTTTATATTATTTTATTGTATTTATGTTTATATAAGGAAATAATACTTAATTAATCTCTCTCTCTCTCTCTCTCTCTCTCTCTCTCTCTCTCTCTCTCTCTCTCTCTCTCTCTCTCTCTCTCTCTCTCTCTCTCTCTCTCTCCTTCTCTCTCTCTCTCTCCACCTCATGTGTGCTATGTGTTTATGGCTACTGTGTGTAAATGCTCCTCTTGGGGACTCCAACGAGATCGCTGTTCCTCAGCCAGTCTGTTTAGTCTCTCAGGAGGTCACTTGTGTCTCCGCATTCTACTAAATGTGTGTGACTGTGTTAAACAAACAAAATCTGAACATGAGAGTTGACACCCCTTGGCGGAATGTATTAAGTTTAAGAGACGATGTAAAACCTGAATGGAGGACACTGTATAAGCCACCATTGAGAAAACAGATAGGTGACTTGCAATGGAGGCTACTCCATGGGATCCTCGCCATCAATGCTTTTGTTTGCATTATTAACCCTTCGGTAGATCAGGACTGTCCGTTTTGCTTCCAAAGAGAGACTGTTTTTCATTCCTTTATGCATTGCCCCAGACTTTTGCCCCTGTTTGACATTTTAACTCACCTTTTACTGTCTTTTGGTGAAGTGTTTTCGGTGCAGACTTTTGTTTTGGGTTTTAGGTATACACAGAGACACAGGTTGAAATGTCAGCTGATAAATTTTGTACTGGGTCAAGCAAAAATGGCAATTTATATCAGCAGAAAGAACAAGATGACCGGTAATGCAGATTGTAGTGTAGCCAATGTGTTTTCGGGCCTGGTTAAATCTAGGATTCGCATTGATTTCTTTTTTTTTCAGCACATGTCTGACATTGACACTTTTGTTGATAAGTGGTGTTATGGAGAAGCACTTTGCTCGGTCAGGGGTGGGGAGTTGACCTTTTCGAGGTTTTTTTAGCATAAGATTTAGGTTTGTTTTTTCTTTACATGGTTTGATTGTGTAGTATGGTTTTGTAAAGTTGATTTTTTCTGATTGTTAAAATAAAGCGCTTTAAATTAAAAAAAAAAAAAATCTCTCTCTCTCTCTCTCTCTCTCTCTCTCTCTCTCTCTCTCTCTCTCTCCCCCTCTCTCTCTCTCTCTCTAAAAATGAGCTTTACACTGACATAAAAGAGCCACATACAGAAAGCTAAAACAGATAGGCCTATGGCCTATGTCTATAATTTTGCTTGATTTAAAATGTATGGTATGTTCATAGTATTATTCATCTGTTTGTTTTTTGTGTTCGGGGTTTTTTTTTTACTTCAGAAAACAACAGAGATTTCTTAAGTTCTTCACCAACTAGATTTATCACGATGAGTTGTGTGGTGATTTTTTTGCTTATTTATTTATCTTTTTTTTTTTTAAATAATTAAGTAAATAAATAAATCAGTTTAAAAACGCCATGTGCTACTGTTTCAAACAACAAGTTTACCCCACCTCCAACCCCCACTTGAAACCAATGCGCAATAAGGCATTTCTAGACTCTATGTATAAATGACTATGAGGATATGGTAACATAAGACCATGCTAGCTTTACGCTCTCGTCGGTGCAGACACCTATTTCTTTTAGCTTCCTGTAAATACACACAAATGGCATGTGATGTGGCACACGGCTCTCCCTGTCGAGACACCCTGATCTGAGAAAGGTCCTTGTCAGGTTCACCTCTCGTCTGGAGTGTCTAGTCTCACTGACAGGCTCCTCTCTAGGATTTTATGTAATCCTTAAAAACGACGTTGTTAAAGCGATTTCTCTGTGTCTGCTGACAAGGACATGAAAGAGGCTGACTTTTTGCTGAGACAACATTTAAGGAAAGGGCACGATGAGGGCACGAGAGGTGAAACAGGGTTCCACTGTCCCACCACCACCACCACTACCACCACCACCATCACTACCACCACCACCATCACATCCTCCACCACCACCACCACCACTACCACCACCACCATCACTTCCTCCACCACCACCACTACCACTAGCACCACTGCTACTATCACCACCACCACTACCACCACCACTACCACCACCACCACCACCACCACCACCACTACCACCACCACCACCAGCACCACTACTACTATCACCACCACCACCACTACCACCACTATTAATACTACTACTACCACCACCACTACCACCACCACCACCACCATCACTTCCACCACCACCACCACCACCACTACCACTAGCACCACTACTACCACCACCACCACCACTAGCTCCACTGTCCCACCACCAAAAGTCCAATTATGAGCCTGTTTCAGGCCAGCTCTACTTCCTGTTTCAGGCCAGCTCTACTTCCTGTTTCAGGCCAGCTCTACTTCCTGTTTCAGGCCAGCTCTACTTCCTGTTTCAGGCCAGCTCTACTTCCTGTTTCAGGCCAGGTCTACTTCCTGTGTCCTGGTGGCTGAGCGAGTGTGGATGTCCCCTTAGCCTTATCAACATGACACGTGTGATGTCCCCTTAGCCTTATCAACATGACACGTGTGATGTCCGCGTGCACCCTCTTAGGGTGACAGTCACCCGCTCCGCTCATCATGGAGACTGGGGCCAATCAGCCAAATCAGCGTCTGGGTTTGGAGCCCGGCGTCCAGGCGTCCAGGCGTCCAGGCGTCCAGGCGTCCAGGCGTCCAGGCGTCCAGGCGTCCAGGCGTCCAGGAGCCCTGGGTGTCTAGAGGGAGGACCCCGGCGTCCAGGCGTCCAGGAGCCCTGGGTGTCTAGAGGGAGGAGCCCTGGGTGTCTAGAGGGAGGAGCCCTGGGTGTCTAGAGGGAGGAGCCCTGGGTGTCTAGAGGGAGGAGCCCTGGGTGTCTAGAGGGAGGAGCTCTGGGTGTCTAGAGGGATTTTCCGAGTGAACAGGTTTGAAACAGAGGACCAGCAGGAAATGGAAAGGTACGGGGAAAAGATGAGAGAGTATTCACAGCACTCTCTCTCTCTCTCTCTCTCTCTCTCTCTCTCTCTCTCTCTCTCTGTCTCTCTCTCTCTCTCTCTCTCTCTCTCTCTCTCTCTCTCTCTGTCTCTCTCCCTCCCTCTCTGTCTTTCTCTCTCTCTCTCTCTCTCTCTCTCTCTCTGTCTTACTCTCCTTCTCGGTTTATCCTTCTTTGTCTCTTTCTCTCTATTCATTTACAGCACTCTTTCCACCATCTCTCCTTCTCTTTACCTCCGTTTTTTCACATTCTCTCACTCTCTATCTCTCTCTCCCTCACACTCTCTCTCACTCCCCTATCTGTGCTGAAGTCTTCTCCAAAGGGGCCGACCAAGCGCAATGTCTCTCTCTCTCTCTGTTTATCTTTCTTAGAATCTTTTTCCTTATTCATTCACGTCTCTATTTTTTCCCGATCTCCCCCTGTCTTTCACATTCTCTGTCTCTGTCTCTGTCTCTGTCTCTGTCTCTCTCTCTCTCTCTCTCTCTCTATCCATGCTGAAGTCTTCTCCAAATGTGCCGACTAAGCGTGATGTCACTTATTTGCCATTTAGCTTTAGCGATGAGAGGCTAATGAAACATGAGACAATCTGTTACATTAATCACAACATAATGTGGACTTTATCAGCTCATATTAATTACAGCTTCATTTTGAAGGTTTACAAACATTATTAAGATGATTTGATTTGGGCTGATGGATGGAGTGTGACAAGTGGTGTATAATAACAAATTAATGTGTAAATGTCAACTCATCATAGCGAACATTACGTCCCTAAAGGCTAGGCTAGGCTAGGCTTGCTAAGAGATGCCAAGTGGATCATACAGATTTGTTCAGGTTTGTTATGCTTGACACTGTACATTGAACAGACACAGTGGTGACACTGCCTATATAAATACTGCAAATGTTGTATTGTACAGGCATTGTACTGTAAGAATTGGACACAATTCAATTGGACACGAAGAGACTCATGGAACTCAAGTTTATCAACGCACGCACAGAAAACCCAAGTCATGCTCATCTGTGGTTCAGGGGAAACCCAGAAGAGCTTTCAAAATGGTGGTTATAAATTCATGAGTGTGGCTAAGCCACTCCCTGACATAACAGACACACACACACACACAGGCACACACACAGACACACACACACACACACACACACACACACACACACACACACACACACACACACACACACACACACACACACACACACACACACACACACACACACACACACACAGACACAGACACAGACACACACACACACACACACACACACATGGTCATGTCTGTGTCCGTGTCTGTTGCCCAGCATATTCTGGCCCAGAGCGGAGGAAAGTAGGCTATCAGCTACAGTGAGTCCAATATGTATTTGATCCCTTGCTGATTTTGCCCGTTTGCCCACTAATAAAGACATGATCAGTCTATAAATTTATGATAATATGTATTCAAACATGGAGAGACAGAATATCAAAAAGAAATTCCAGAAAATAACTTAAAATAATATATTTTAATTTATTTGTATTTAATTTAGGCTAATAAGTATTTGACCCCTCTAGCTAAAGAAGATAAAGTGCTTTGTGGCAAAGCCCTAGTTTTCTAGCACTGAGGTTAGATGCTTCTTTTAGTTAATGACAATGTTTGCGCATATAGTAGAAACTATTTTTGCCCATTTTTCTTTGCACATTATCTCTAAAACATTCATGGTTTGTGGCTGTAGCTTGGCAAATGGGAGGTTCAGTTCTCTCCATAGAATTACTATAGGGTTAATATTTGGAGACTGTCTAGGCCACTTCACGACTTTAATATGCTTCTTATTGAGCCACTCCTTTGTTGCTTTGACTGTATGTTGTGTATTATTGTCATGTTGGGAGATCCAAAAATGGCCCACCCTTCAGTGTAGTGGTGGAGGGAAGGACGTTTGCACTCAGGATTGCACATTACATCTTCCCTCCATCCATTCATTGATGATGTGAAGTTGTCCTGTGCCTTGGCCAGACAAACACCCTCAAACCATAACGATACCACTTTCATGCATGATGGTGTTCTTGGGATCATAGACAGCAGTACTCTTTCTCAAAACACATTGAATTGTGATAATGCCAAACAGCTTGATTTTGGTTTCATCTGACTACAGCACCTCCTTATCATATTCTAAACCAGTCTGATGTCCGTTGGCAAACCTCAAGTGGGACTGCGCAGGTTCCTTCTGAAGTAGAGGTACCATGTGTGCACTACAGGATTTTAAACCTCTGTGGCATTAAGTGCTACCAGTAGTTTTCTCAGTGATTTTGGTCCCAGTAGCTTTGATATCATTGCCTAGTTCATCCCGTACAGCTCTAGGGTGATTTATTTCTGTTCTCATGATTATCAAATCCCTACAAAAGGTCAAATCTTGTATAGAACCCCAGACAGGCTGATGGATAGTCATTTTGTATTCCTCACATTTTGGAAGAAATGCATCAACAGCTGGGTCATTATACCCAGTCTCATTCTTGTGGCTTTGCAGCCCATTTAATCTTTGTTCAGGTCTAAAATCGTGTCCTTGATATCATTTGACCACTCTTTGGTCTTTCCCATGCTGGTGAGGTTGGAGTGTGACTGATTCACTCATACTATGGACTGATTCTGCCGATTCAATGTGTCTTTTATGCATGTTAGTATGTACAGGTGTCTTTAATTCAAATGACAAGTTGATCGGAAGTGCCCATCTGGTCTGTGGGCCCGGAACTGTAATCAGTTGGCAGGGGATCAAATACTTATTTTGCTCGATGAAATGGAAATAAATTAATATATATTCTCTTCAGTTAATTTCTGGATTTTCTTTTTGATATTCTGTCTCTCCATATTAGAATACATATTATCATAACATTTATTGACTGATCATGTCTTTGTTAGTAGGCAAACCAACAAAATCAGCAAGGGATCAAATACATATTGGACTCACTGTAAGGCTGCCACCAGTGTTTACAAATACACACACTCACAACAAACATGCGTAATACAATAGGCGGAGAACAGGAACAAAATGGCCATATCAGCAATACCCTCCCTCCTCCTCTTCTCCTCTCTTCCTCTCCTCTCTTCTTCTCTTCTGTCTTCGCTCCTCTGTCTCTCTTGTTCTTCCTTTTCTCTCTCTCTCTCTCTCTCTCTCTCTCTCTCTCTCTCTCTCCCTCTCTCTCTCTTTCTCTCTCTCTCTCTTCTTCTCTCTCCTCTCTCTCCCCTCCCTCTCTCTCTCTTCTCTCTTTCTCTCTCTTCTCTCTCTCTCTCTCTCTCTCTCTCTCTCTCTCTACTGTATCTCCCTCTCTGCTCTCTTGTCCCCCTCCCCTCTCTCTCTCTCCTTCTCTGCTTTCTCTCTCTCTC
>NC_085865.1:2095220-2097720 GCF_034702125.1 Engraulis encrasicolus
CGCGGCCGGCATGACAGGGCGGTGTGGGGGGGTGGGGGGGAAGCATGGTGGTGTGGCTTGGGCAGGGTGGTAGAGGGGTGGCGGGGGGCGTGGCAGTCTGTTCTGGTGCGGGGTGACAGAGTGGTGTGGGGCGGCAGGGTGGTAGAGGGGTGGTGGGGGGTGGTGTGGTGTGGCAGTCTGTTCTGGTGCAGAGTGGCAGTGTGGTGTGGGGCGGCAGGGGGGGCAGAGTGGTGTGGGGGGCAGTGTGGTGTAGTGTGGCAGGGTGGTAGAGGGGTGGCAGGGGCGGGGGGCAGTGTGGTGTGGAGGGGGCCAGATGTTGGGGTGACCTCTGGACCGCAGGGCCCGCCAACACACACACACACACACACACACACACACACACACACACACACACACACACACACACACACACACACACACACACACACACACACACACACACACACACACACACACACACACACACACACACACACACAGCCCTCCGTGATGGAGATGGGAGTTGGCAGCTGCCTGTGATCCAGTGGCACCAGGAGCAGAATGGAGGAGGAGGAGGTGGTGGTGGGGAGAGAGGGAGGTGGTGGTGGTGGGGAGAGAGGGAGGTGGTGATGATGGAGGCTGTGAAACAGGATGGCTGGAGGAGGGGTGAAGAGAGAGAGAGAGAGAGAGAGAGAGAGAGAGAGAGAGAGAGAGAGAGAGAGAGAGAGAGAGAGAGAGAGAGAGAGAGAGAGAGAGAGAGGAGGTGGGGAAGAGAGAGGAGGTGAGGAGGAGGTGGTGATGGTGGTAAGGGAGATGGGGCTGGGGGTTGAGAAAGCATAAAATAACATACATGTTCCTCCCTGACATAAAACAAATTCTGAAACGAATGCGCTTTAATGTAACATTGAGGCAAACATACAATCAACATTACATTTACAATTTACTGCCCTCCCCTGCTTTTCTCTTCTATATTCCCTTCATCTCTATTCTCCTACCTTTTCAGTCTCTCTCTCTCTCTCTCACACACACACACACACACACACACACACACACACACACACACACACACACACACACACACACACACACACACACACACACACACACACACACACGTCCCCTGTGAGTGGTTTGGTGCCGTGGCCAGTATGGTCCACGGCTGAATTGGGCATGTGGCATACAGGGCATTTGCCTGGTGGACTGTTGATGATTTTGGCCTGGTTCTCCCCTCAATGCAGTGGTGTCAGTCCTCATGCCGCTACAGCTGACCTCTATGAGTAAGAAGTAAGTTTAAATATTAATTTTGGCTGCTGTAGTCAAAATAGCGCATAGCTTAATAAATGACTAAAAATGCTGTCACATGCTTTAATGTTTGTCACAATGTCTGGTGGAGCGGTCTTGACTGAAAATGCTCGGTCTGATGTTTCGTCCCAGCCCTGTCCTGGTGTGGTCAGTGGTGGACTATCTCAGTGTTTCTCAGCAGGGGTGCCGGGGGCCCCCTCAGGGGTGCCGCGGAAACGTGGCTGATAAATATATTATGTAATATAATGCATATTTGTCTAAATTGATAAGTTAATGCTAGTCAGTGGAATCTTTCATCTTCCATTTACGCACAATAAAGTAAAGGTCGCCCCAGTCAGCTGCAACATCGAACGTAGGTCGTGTGACGTCTCCAAATGTGTTACTTTTCTAAGCGTGTGTGGTATCGGATGCGATGCCATGTTACGGCTTGTTGGTTTGGGGTGCCTTGAGATTTTTCATGAATTGAAAGGGTGCCTCGCCTAAAAAAAGGTTGAGAAACACTGGACTATCTGATCGGCACTGAGGCCTGACGGAGCGGTGACGTCCGGCCGAGGGCTCAAGCACACACACTCTCTCTCACACACACACACACACACACACACAGCGGTGACGTCTGTCCGAGGGCTCAAGCATCTGACTGCGAGCCGCTGCCAGTAGCCATCACATCAACTCATGTCGACTTACATGTGGCCCCGACGAACACACACACACACACACACACACACACACACACACACACACACATAACACACACACACACACACACACACACACACACACACATAACACACACACACACGCACACACACACACACACACGCCCACACACACAAGCACACACACACACACACACACACACATAAGCACACCCACACACACACACACACACACACACACACACACACACACACACACACAAGCACACACACACACACACACACACACATAACACACACACACACACACACACACACGCACATACCACACACACACACACACACACACACACACACACACACACACACACACACACACACACACACCACACTGTGGCCCTGACGAACAAGAACAACTCCAGGCCCTGCCACTTCGCATCGCACTCAAATCCTCAACAGCTGTTTCTTGAGAGCATGCAGATGCAGAATATAATGATAATAATGGCAACATACAGCTCCAGTGTATTTATAATAAACAACACGTTACGTACACGCACACACAC
>NC_085865.1:2110220-2125220 GCF_034702125.1 Engraulis encrasicolus
CACACACAACTGAGGCTCATGCCCATGTAATTCATCTGTCAAGTTTAATAAAGAAACTAAAGGGAGACAACTGCTTCTAACTGCTTCATGGTGTTCTAACCGACGCCCCCCATACAACACAACATCCCAACAAATCAGAACCAGCACAATACAGTCCTTTAGTGGTCCTCACCAACAAGCACTGAGCATTACATTACATTACATTGTATCTTTAACCAAAGCGACTTACAGTCAAGGACATAATCATAGTCAACATCACTAGCAGAAACAAAGTTTTTTAAGTACATTAGCACAGGGCTAAGTACAGTACACACACATATACACATCATGCCACAGAGTCTGGCCCGGGAGTGGGGCAGCTGAAGCTTTAGTGTAGTGGATAGTCACGAAAGAGAAGAGTCTTGCCTCTTGAAGGCTGAAAGAGAACAACGAGGAACAACGTCAGAGAACAGAGTTAGTCAAGTGATTAATCTACAGGGAGGATCCTATCTGACTCTTGGGGAGGGGAGACGGGTGCTGGGCATGGAGGAGGGTGGAGCATGGGTACGATGGGTACGGGGAGGTGGGGAGGTATATGGAGTAGATTGGGCAATGGGGATGTGTGGGGGGGGGCATGAGGGGTGAATTGAGGGGGGTGTCATCAGGTAGGGACGAGAGAGAGAGAGAGAGAGAGAGAGAAATACCTTCTTTTCTTTGCATCGTCGCATCTGAGCCATCACTCCAGCGTCACTTAAGGAGGAGGGCCCCCAGCACGGGCGACAAACGCACGCACACACACACACACACACACACACACACACACACAGACACACTTGAGGAGGAGGGGGGGGGGGCAGCGCGGCGACGGCGAAGTTCAACAACTGTGAAAGAACTATTAAAGGAGGACACACAAAGCGGTGACCTTGACTGACAAGTGCTCTTCATTTGGGCAATAAACAGCGGCGGCGCCTGATAACTGTGCAGCGGCGCGGAGAGTAATTACCGATCTGTCAGCGAGCGCGGTGCGGCGCGGCCCTGGTGGAGTGGAGTAGTATAAATGGAACATACATTATGAACAGCAATAATAACGACCCACCACCCAAGCTAATGCATTACCACCCACCACACCACCCAACACCACCCAAGCTAATGCATTACCACCCACCACACCACCCAAGCTAATGCATTATCGTTACTACTACAGACGGCCAGGAGGGACAGGCACACTTTCTCTCTCTTTCTCTCTCTCTCTCTCTCTCTCTCTCTCGCTCTCTCTCTCTCCTTCTTTCTCTCTCTCCCTCCCCCTCTATCAATGTCTTCACCCTTGTCTTCTTTCTCTCTCTCTCTCTCTCTCTCTCTCTCTCTCTCTCTCTCTTTCTCATCCTCCCCCCTCTATCAATGTTTTCACCCTTGTCTTCTGTCTCTCCCTCTCTCTCTCTCGCTCTGTCTCTCTCCTTCTTTCTCTCTCTCCCTCCCCCTCTATCAATGTCTTCACCCTTATCTTCTTACTCTCTCTCTCTCTCTCTCTCTCTCTCGTTCTTTCTCTCTGTCTCATCCTCCCCCCTCTATCAATGTCTTCACCCTTATCTTCTTACTCTCTCTCTCTCTCTCTCTCTCTCTCTCTCTCTCGTTCTTTCTCTCTGTCTCATCCTCCCCCCTCTATCAATGTCTTCACCCTTGTCTTCTGTCTCTCCCTCTCTCTCTCTCTCCATCTCTCTCTCTCCTTCTTTCTCTCTCTCTCCCTCCCCCTCTCTCAATGTCTTCATCCTTGTCTTCTTTCTCTCTCGCTCTCTTACTCTCTCTCTCTCCCTCTCTCTCTCTCTCTCTCTCCCCCGTCTCTCAGTGTCTTCATTCATGTCTTCCTTCTCTCTCTCTCCTTCCTTCTCCCTCACTCTCCCTCTCCTTCTCCTGTTCCTCTCCCTTTCTTCCTGTGTCTCTCCCTCTCCTCCCTCGCTCCCTCTCTCCTTCTCCTCTTCTGTTGACTGCCATCAGTGTGTAAATGCCCTGCAGGCTCGATAATTTCATTCTAATCTCTCTTCCATATTATAATTTTCATTGCCAGAAATACACCCCAGCCCCCAGCCCCGGTGCCGGAGCAGAGCGGTGTGGTGGGGGGGGGGGGGGGGGGTGGATGTGGAGCTCCTTTCCATCAGGAGCAGAGCGGCGTGGTGGGAGGTGGTGTGGTGTGGTGTGGGAGGTGGTGTGGTGTGGTGTGGGGGGTGGTGTGGTGTGGGGGGTGGGGGGTGGTGTGGTGGGAGGGGGGTGGGGGGCGAGCTCCCTTCTATCAGGAGCAGAGCGGAGCGCAGGCGCTAAAGCTCAAACAGGGTAGTTTACAGGGCCGTAATATACCCCCCCCCCCCCACACACACACACACATATAGCCCTCTGTTACCGCCACTCAATTTATGATAAGGACACAGTGAGCTGTAAAATAACAGCCTGATGACAGCTGATGGGGTTAACAATGTCAAGAGGAGACACAGATGATGATGAGGAACACACACACACACACACACACACACACACACACACACACACACACACACACACACACACACACACACATGCAGGGTACAGAGATGATGATGAGGAACACACACACATATGGGGGTACAGAGCTGATGAGGAACACACACACACACATATGGGGGTGTAGAGATGATGATGAGGAACACACACACACATATGGGGGTATAGAGATGATGGGACTAACACACATGCATATTAAAAAAAAACACACGCACGCATGCACACACAAGCACCCCCCCCACACACACACACACACACACACACACACACACACACACACACACACACACACTCAACCAACACACCCAGTCAGGTAACAACAAAAGCAGACAAAACATGCACTTAAAAACATGGACACTTACAGTTAGGGCCATAAATATTTGGACATCTGCACAATTTCCATCTTTTTGGTGCTGTACACCATCTCAATGGATTTGAGATGAAACAAATGAGATGTGCATTAACAGCAGACTTTCAGCTTTAATATGAGGGTATTTGCGTCCAAATCGGGTGAACTGTGAGGGAATTATGACATTTTCAATCAGTGCCTCCCAATTTTTAAGGGACCAAAAGTAATTGGACAGTCTAGTATTTATACATCAAATGTTCAATTTTTAATTATTTGGTTGCAAATACTTTCCAGTCAGTTACAGCCTGTAATTTGCAATCCATAGACATCAATAGACACTGGGTTTTATCCCTGGTGATGCTATAGTGAGCTTTCTATTACAACAGTCTTCAGTTCCTGCTTATTATTAGGGTATTTTCCCTTCAGTTTGGCCTCCAGCAAGTGAAATGCTTGCTGAATGGTACTCAGGTGAGGTGATTGACTGGGCCATTGCATAATATTCCACTTTTTTGGGGTAGAAATGGCTTAGTGGCTTTCCCATGAAGCTTTGGGTCATTGTCCATCTGCACTGTCAAGCATTGTCCAATGAGGTCAGAACCATTAGGTTTAATATGACATGATAATATAGCCTGAAAATCTTCAGAATCCATCCGGTGGCTTTTGTCGGTAGTCATCATCATCAATAAATACAAGGGGAAAATCGTATTGACAGATATGCATGCCCATACCATGACACTGCCACCACCATGATTCACTGATTGGGTGGTATGCTTTGAATCATAAACAGTTCCTTTCCTTCTCTATACTCTTTTCTTCCCATTTCTCTTGTACACGATTATTTTTGTCTCCTCTGTCCAAAGGATGTAGCTCAAGACCTATAAAGTTGTTTTTGAGACGTTGTTTGGCAAAGCCGAATCTGGTATTGCTATTTCTGATCCAATCAATTATTTACATCTTTTAGTGAACCCTCTGTATTTCCTATGGTGAAGTGTTCCTGAATGTTCTTGATCTTTTTCTTGATTGTTGCATTGGACATGTATCCACCGTCCTCTTGGACACTGTTCTACATCTGGCCAACTGCCGGGAGATGGGTTTTTGTTCACCACATACAGAATAATATCTGTCATTCACAGCATTTGCTTTCCATGTCTGCCAGGTAATTTGGTGTAGCTCTGAAATTTCTTTTTTGAATTCAATGTTTCCCCATCTCTCAAATGGGTGTCTTTTGATTTTTTTCAACCTTATGATGGCTTGCATCACTGATAGTGACAGGTGGACTTAGGATCTCATGGAGATTCCGTAAAAATATATGGAAATGCAAATGAAACACTTTAAATGAACTCTAGGACCTTTTGTTGACATCTTGGTGATGGTGTAGTAAGGGAATAACACACATCTGACTGGTGAATAGCTGAGCAGCCTACTGTCCAATTATTTTTGATCCCTTGAAAAGTGGGCACCACACACAAAAAAATGTTGCTATTTCTTTCTTGTTAATGCGATTTGGATTTTAACACCCTCATATTAACTCTAAGAGTCTACAGTTAATGCACATCTTGTTTGTTTTATTTCAAATTCATTGTGGTGGGGTAGAGGGTGGAAAAGGATGAGAATTGTGTTGCTGTCCAAATATTTCTGGCCCTAACTGTATATGCAAACACTTGGGCAGACACAAGGACTGACAACAGAGAAGCATGGGCATGGAGTGAAACAAAGGAGTCATTAACCCTCACTGCTGCGACTACCGATATATAAACTTTATTACAGGCTCAGGGCCCACATTGGACACATTACAATACACACATCAACAACACAGTAAAATACACATACAGTAAAAGGAAGCTAGTGAAGGCATTCATGCCAGTGTTCCCATATAGTAGACATATATCTTACAGAGCTACGACTTGGATCAACCAATTGAGCAATAAGCAAATTTTTTGCACAATCAAGCCTGCTCATGAACTTAAAGGTAAGATTTCTTTACAGTGCCATAAAAGTAGTTAGACAAAATTTGCAGAATAACCCACTTGCTCTAGTACTCCTTGGTTTTTTTTGGAGAATCCTAAGACAATCATTGTAAGCTACCTTCAGTTTCAGTAGACTCTCCTTCTTGTATCTGATCCAGAGAGGAGCTGTATAAAGAGGGGAGCAGTAAGTCCGAAACAGGTTGACTTTGACATCAGTAGTGCAATGATGGAATTTTCTAACCAGCATATTGGCTTGGACATATAGCACTCTCCTCTGTCTGCTCATGTCAGCATCATCCTCCAGAGTATCAGTTAGGATGTGCCCCAGGTATTTTGTGGCATTAGCTACCCCCAGCTCTTCTCCAGATAGATAAAAGGGAGGGAACTTAATTTTCAGGTCATCCTTTGTTCTACAGACCATTACCACACTCACATGACTCAGTCAGTGCAGGTCAGTGGTAGGAAAAAATGTCTTCGAAAACTGAAAGCCCAACCATATGCATGTCTCATTGTGGAATCCATTTGATATTTAATAATGACTAAACATGATAGGACTTTCTCTTCTCATCTCTACAGGTTGTCTTCATGCCATGCTAGTCACCGCGTTAGCCTTCACAGGCCAATGGAATGGAATAGCCTAAAGGAATTATCAGTGTCATATAGGCTACACTCTCTAACACACACACACACACACACACACACACACACACACACACACACACACACACATGCACACACACACACACACACTCCCTCACAAAGACATGTTCACGGCAAAATGGCAGAAATGTCAGTTTGTGGAGATCAGATCACATCTAACATGGCAGGCTGGCACTCTACTTAGAGATTGACAAAGAGGAGACACACACTACACTACATTACACTACAAGGCCTGGGGGAGGGTGTGTGTGACGCCATGACACAGGAAACAGCTCCCAGGGAGAGAGAGAGATGGGGATGTGTATCGCCAAGACACATGAGAGAGAGAGATGGGGGGAGAGAGAGAGAGAGAGAGAGAGATGGGGGTTACTGCTGGTGAGCAAGTTGGTCATAGTGCCACTGGCCAGAGAGGGAGCAGGGGGCGGGGACACACGCACACACGCACGCACGCACGCACGCACACACACACTGACACACACACACACACACACACACACACACACACACACACACACACACACACACACACACACACCTTATCCATCCCCTCCAGCCCCAACTGGTGTCCTTGGCTTCATGTTTGCTGACGGTCTTCATCAGTCTTCATCACTCTACTGTTTGCTGACAATCTCTATATGCACCTTCTTCCTCTTCCTCTTCCTCACCCTCAATCTCTATATGCACCTTCTTACATCCCTACTCCTCCCCCTCCTCTTCCTCTTCCTCACCCTCAATCTCTATATGCACCTTCTCACATCCCTACTCCTCCTCCTCCTCTTCCTCCTCCCCCTCCTCTTCCTCTTCCTCACCCTCAATCTCTATATGCACCTTCTTACATCTCTACTCCTCCCCCTCCTCTTCCTCTTCCTCACCCTCAATCTCTATATGCACCTTATTGCATCCCACCTCTTGCTCCTCATACTCTTCCTCTTCTTCATCATCATGTTCTTCTCCTGTGACCCATGAGGTAAAGGAGCTAAAGTACCCTCCTACATCCCTCCTCCTCTCTCCTCCTCCTCTTCCTCTCTCCTCCTTCCTCTCTCCTCCTTCCTCTTCCTCTCTCCTCCTCTTCCTCTCTCCTCCTTCCTCTCTCCTCCTTCCTCTTCCTCTTCCTCTTCCTCCTCCTCCTTATCTTCTTCTTCCTCCTCCTCCTCATCTTCTTCTCCTGTGACCCATGAGGTAATGGAGCTAAAGTACCCTCCATGAGCAACTATCTCTCCACCCCCAACACACGCACACACGCACACACGCACGCAGGCACACACACACACACACACACACACACACACACATGCACACATGCACACACGTACACACGCACGCAGGCACACACGCACACACGCACACACGCACGCAGGCACACACGCACACACACACACACACACACACAGACATAATATAACATGAATTTCTAGAACAATGTTCTAGAGGGAGGTTCTTTGTCTTTGATATGTCTGTGGGACCTGCATCTTTAAATATTAAGAAATATTCACAAAACAGTGATAAGCAAGAACACACAAAAACATCAGAAAATGGAAAATGTAATGTACTGTATATCAAAGTGGTGGTTCGCTATTTTAGACATTAAGCCCTGTTTGTGTGACTTCTGGGGTGAAGTAGAGATGTTCTCATCACAATTTTGACATTTGGTGCTGAACGGAGCATTTGGGTATTCAAGACTGCAGCCCCCCCACCTTTACATTGACTCCAATGAAGCACTCAAGCAATCGATCATAAAATGGCATTAAACTTTCGTTTGCAGAGACATGAAACTCACCGAGTGGTCTGAGGTGGGCAGCGATACGTTGGCTCGAAAATCACCGCGAAATACGCTTCCAGAGAAGATTATTATCATTATTGTCCGTCTTCATTGATTGTATTGGTTTGACTAGTATTACTCCGCGCGACCGGAAATGGGGGTGTGTTTGTTTACGTTACTATCTATGGTTTGTATGCAAGCTGTAGTTTTTGTAGCCAGTCCCGCTCAAAGACAGCCGTTCTACCTCGCTCCTTGATGTCTACACAAACAACACACTATCGCTACCTACTGGCTGGATGTCTACTGCTATTCAACGGCGTCTGGGAAAAAATAGGTCCGCCAAATGCTAAACAACAGTTAGAAGGCATATTTCGCTGCAATTTTCGGGTCAATTTATCGCCGTCTACCACTGACCACACGGTGAGTTCCATGTCTTTTCGAACGAAAGTTTAATGCCATTTTATGATCGATTGCTTGAGTGCTCCATTGGAGTCAATGTAAAGGTGGGGGGGCTGCAGTCTTGGATACCCAAATGCTCCGTTCAGCACCAAATGTCAAAATTGTGATGAGAACATCTCTACTTCACCCCAGAAGTCACACAAACAGGGCTTAATGTCTAAAATAGCGAACCACCACTTTAAGCATCGAAATAAACATTTTACTGAATGCACCTACAAAATTGACAGACATCTTTGTCTTTCAAATTTTATTCTGAATATTTCACTTTAACCAAACCTTACCTCTTAAGTCAAGACTGAAACAATGTAGTGAATATAATTGCAATGCATTACATTGGCCCTGCCATGGCCAACCGGTGGGGAACTCATCTTCCATGTGACTGACCCGGTTTCGATTCCCAGCCCGGGTCCTTTGCCGACCCCTCCCCGTCTCTCTCCCCATTCGCTTCCTGTCCACCTCTCAAACGGTCATCAACAAAGTCATAAGAGACCAACAACAAAAAAAATATTTAAAAAAAAGTTAAAAAAAAAGCAATGCATTACATACAATATATTATATTTGGTAGACTCCTTTACTCAAAGCGACTTACAACCGAGGACATAATCATAGCATACAACATCCGCAGATACAAAGGGCTCAGGGAATACGGAACAATATGTGCCAATTAGGTTTGGTTAGGGTTTATTTAAAGTATATTGACATAGGATTAAGCAGAGAACACACCATATACAGTGCCATGAGAAAGTTTGGGCACCCTTTTGGAAAATCATTACAACGGTTTATTTCTCGTTGAGCTTTTAAAATAGCAACTTCCTTTTAACATATGTTAAACTGTAGGGAAAGAGAAACATTTCAGCAGTGGAAGAATTTTCATAGGTGTTACAGAAATAATTTTATGTGGATTTAAATAAAAATATGCGCGTGCATAAATATGGGCACCCCAAAGAAGGTATACCATTAATATGAAGTAGAGCTCACCTTTGCTAATCTAATGGCCTTTGGATACTTGCTTTACAAGAGGACAAGTTCCAACTGCCTAGTGCTACTGAATAGTTGCCAATTATTCAATCCAGAACCCCTCTAATTCAGTCAGGTTACTCATCTGTCTTCTTTAGACATCCTGGTTCAAATCAATTCATTCTTTTTCAATAATGGTGATATCTCAAGATTGGTATGACCATTACAAGACATTGTACTTGTTGTTTTGCATTAACTCATTGTTGAATTTTGATCAGTGCAGTGCAAACACTGTCCTACTGGAAAGTCCTAACTCTGCTCAGCTCTAATTTTGTGACTGACATTTGAACATTTTCTTTTGTAAAAATATGTTATTTGAAAAGAATTAGTGAGGGCCTTAACTGTCATAGGTTTTACAGTGTGTATACTATCCACGCAGACCTATAGTAGGGGGAGTTTTAGACCAGAGGTCATAGAATTTATGGGTGCATTTTTTGCCATGTCCACCTCCCATTGTTAAGGTCAAATAACTCTAGCTCAGTCTCATCAGACCACACTATGATTTCCCAAAATGCTTTTAGCTTGTCCAGATAAGCTTTCTGCATAAGTTTAACAACTTATTTCTAATGGATACACAGGAAAGCCTTTTTATTCGTCACCCATCCAATGAGCTTTTGCTTTGTGAAAAGTATACGTGGAAGGACCCATGTCTAAGTCTGCACTATCAGCAGCAATGGTCTTGTAATTCTATGGAGGTGTTCTGTAGTGTGCCTGTTACCATTCGTACCATCCTTTAGCCAGGCCCCTTTAACTATTTTTCAACAAACTACAGTTTGTTCAGAGCCCACCATATTCCACTCTCCAAGACAGAACTTGGGACAAGCCTCGTCTGCTATTTTGTATGATAAATAACATTTTAATGATCAATCATGTCTGTCTTGGTGACTGAAGGGATTCCAAAGTCATTAAAACCAGTGTGTGCTGCAAAGGTGAGCTCTACTTCATATTAAGGGTATACCTTCTTTGGGTTGCCCATATTTATGCACACGCCTCTTATTGTTTAAATCCACATAAAATTCTTTCTATAACACTTATGAAAATTCTTCCACTGCTGAAATGTTTCTCTTTCCCTACAGTTTAACATATGTTAAAATGAAGTTGCTACTTTAAAAGCTCAACGAGAAATAAACCGATGTAATGATTTTCCAAAAGGGTGCCCAAACTTTCTCATGGCACTGTATTATTATTGTTAAATTAATAATTAACTTAAAAACGTATTGAAACATTTAAATAGTTATTTACTTGTCAGTATTCTGTTGTATGCTTGTATAGAATCGACAGGGAGCCGTCCTAATAACCAAGTGTGACTGGAGCTCCCCACTGAGCGCATTCTCTACAGACATAGTAGGGAAGGGGAAGTTTGTAGCGTAGAGTAGAGAAAATCAAGTTTGCATAAGTGTTGCTCTATGAGGGGCCGAGGGGTTCACTTCTTAGAGACACAAAGAGAAGCAAGACAAGCATTGAGAATATTCATGAGGATGTGGAAAAGAACCTTCGACAAATGAAACGTCTTTAAGCCAAAAGCCTGAATGGGACTCACCACACACACACACACACACACACACACACACACACACACACACACACACACACACACACACACACACACACACACACACACACACACACACACACACACACACACAGATGCAAATATACACACTGAAAACCCTCAAAGACTGACTGATGGATAGGCAGGCAACAGACGGCAACAGACAGGGCAACAGACTGACAGACAGGGCAACAGACTGACACAGACAGGGCAACAGACTGACAGACAGGGCAACAGACTGACACAGACAGGCCAACAGACTGACAGACAGGGCAACAGACTGACAGACAGGGTCACTGACAAACTGCTTCGTAAAGCATTCTAGTTCTGTCTAGAGAACCACATCAACCCACGCACACGTTCTAAAACATGGCTTTCGATACGAAGCGATACGATACGATACGATACAATTAGACTTTATTGTTCATTGAAAATCATTTTGCGTCCCTGAGCAACACTCATTTAAGACAGGACATACACAGAACATCTCATCACAAGACGATTGCGCACAAAAAACAGAGGACACAGGCCTATATACCGCCATACATGCATACGTACATAAATTATATACAACCCACATCACTTGAAGATCTTACCAACATGTAGTGATAACTCTGTGCAGTCTTATGACTGATTTAAAGGGACACTGTGCAGGAAATGGTCAAAAAAGGTACTGCAACTATGCTGCACATTGAAACTGTGCTGTCTCTTTTTGTTTAAATCCACATACAATTCTTTCTATAACACTTATGAAAATTCTTCCACTGCTGAAATGTTTCTCTTTCCCTACAGTTTAACATATGTTAAAATGAAGTTGCTACTTTAAAAGCTCAACGAGAAATAAACCGATGTAATGATTTTCCAAAAGGGTGCCCAAACTTTCTCATGGCACTGTATTATTATTGTTAAATTAATAATTAACTTAAAAACGTATTGAAACATTTAAATGGTTATTTACTTGTCAGTATTCTGTTGTATGCTTGTATAGACTCGACAGGGAGCCGTCCTAATAACCAAGTGTGACTGGAGCTCCCCACTGAGCACATTCTCTACAGACATAGTAGGGAAGGGGAAGTTTGTAGCGTAGAGTAGAGAAAATCAAGTTTGCATAAGTGTTGCTCTATGAGGGGCCGAGGGGTTCACTTCTTAGAGACACAAAGAGAAGCAAGACAAGCATTGAGAATATTCATGAGGATGTGGAAAAGAACCTTCGACAAATGAAACGTCTTTAAGCCAAAAGCCTGAATGGGACTCACCACACACACACACACACACACACACACACACACACACACACACACACACACACACACACACACACACACACACACACACACACACACACACACACACACACAGATGCAAATATACACACTGAAAACCCTCAAAGACTGACTGATGGATAGGCAGGCAACAGACAGGGCAACAGACAGGGCAACAGACTAACACAGACAGGGCAACAAACTGACACAGACAGGCCAACAGACTGACAGACAGGGCAACAGACTGACACAGACAGGCCAACAGACTGACAGACAGGGCAACAGACTGACAGACAGGGTCACTGACAAACTGCTTCGTAAAGCATTCTAGTTCTGTCTAGAGAACCACATCAACCCACGCACACGTTCTAAAACATGGCTTTCGATATGAAGCGATACGATACAATACGATACAATTAGACTTTATTGTTCATTGAAAATCATTTTGCGTCCCTGAGCAACACTCATTTAAGACAGGACATACACAGAACATCTCATCACAAGACGATTGCGCACAAAAAACAGAGGACACAGGCCTATATACCGCCATACATGCATACGTATATACATTATATACAACCCACATCACTTGAAGATCTTACCAACATGTAGTGATAACTCTGTGCAGTCTTATGACTGATTTAAAGGGACACTGTGCAGGAAATGGTCAAAAAAGGTACTGCAACTATGCTGCACATTGAAACTGTGCTGTCTATTATAATTTGATCTTTACATGAAAGTTTACTGAGTAATAAGCAAATATTTTCTAGTATGGTCCAAGTAGAGTCATTTTTGCAGCTAAATATGGCTATTTTTGGAAATTCAAAATGGCGGACCGTGGAGAAGATCCCCCTTTCCATGTATGAAAAGTGCAATTTTCCCAGACATAATGAATACTTAGAATTTGATGGTGGTGGTAAGCATTAATGAAAAAGGTAACATTAGTTAATGGGCAGCATGAATTCTGGAAATAAACAACTAAAAATCTCACACAGTGTCCCTTTAACAAAAGACAGCTCGCACTTCAGCCAAACCAAAGATGTACTTTATATGGCCTTGTTCCACATTCTACAAAAAGTGTAAATAATCTCGTCATAAAAACAAAAAACAATAAATATAAATATAAATGTGACATACCATTTCTACTACTAGAGCACTACAGCAGGCACTGAAAAACCCCAAACCCCACAGGGCCTCTGAAATAGAACGGTGTGTGTGTATTAGAGCGTCTCTGGAGCATCTTTTGAAATAGAACGGTGTGTGTGTATTAGGGCGTCTCTGGAGCGTCTTTTGCGATTATGATATCAAATGAGCCGTGCGTCTATAAGATCCCCCCATATGTGTCCGGGAGGGTGAGAGGAGCGAAGAACATGACCGCCTGCCAAAAATCTGTTTTACACTCAATGTCAGGAGAGTCCCTTCTTGGCTCATGGAGTGCTGGCCCCAGATCTCACTCACACACACGCACACACACACACACACACACACACACACACACACACACACACACACACACACACACACACACACACACACACACGCACGCACATGCTGGCCCCAGATCTCACTCACACACACGCACACACACACACAGGCACACACACACACACACGCACACACACACACACACACACACACACACACACACACACACACACACACACACACACACACACACACACACACACACACACACACGCACATGCTGGCCCCAGATCTCCATGGCAGGTGGTCTCTTTTTTAAGCCAAGACTTCCAGAAAAATCCAGCAGGCGCCCAGCTCTGCTACGCAGCCCCCCCCCCCCTCCTCAAACACCCCCCCGCCCCCCCCCTCGTCCACACTCCACCCCCCTCCGCCCCCCCCTCCACACTCCCGGCCAATGTGCATTTAACCACTCACCACATCACAGACGATCAAGTCTGCTCACCGCAGGAAAGGCCTGTTTAATATTAAGAAACACAATTACAACATTTTCCCGTTTTCCTTCACCGTGTCATTGCCACAGGAGGTCTTTTAATTTGTTTTATTTTGTACTCTGTGGCCAGTCTTGGCATCCACACGTCTTGTCCTGATGGCCAATAGGGAGACAGCTTGGAAAAGGTTAAACTCCCTTTAAACTGACTTGACTTTTGGACCAATTTTATACCAGGATATACTACATGTAGGTATGTTAGTATAATTATATAATTATAGACTATATGTCAAAAAATGTTGTCAATAATATTTAAAATGATTCCATTCTCATTGTCCAAGATCTTAAATAAATTAAGTTAAGTTGTAAATCAAGTTGGGTAATCAAGTAAGTGCAGTATATTTGCTCTTTGTTGATGGCGATGCCTTCTGTCTGTGTGAGTGCTTGCGTGCTGATGTCCACATGCATGTAGGCCTACAATACCCATGCACTCAAATGCTTCACTAGAACGCTCCACTAGAATGCTCCACTAGAATGCTCCACTAGAATCAGAGAGACTGGATGATACTCCTGGAATCTCTAGAATGCTCCAATAGAATGCTCTACACCCGTGGTTCCCAACCTATGGGTCGTGACCCAACCTATGGGTCGCCAATGATCCACAGTGGGTCGCGAAGCTCTCTTGATTTTAAGGGGTTTCATTTTAATACCATATATAGCCCATGTTGAATGAATGACAAAGCATTTAAACCAATGCATAGAAGCTACAAAATGTAAGTGATACATTAAACATTTATTCTATATATGACCGAAGACAAATTGAGGAATAAAAAATGAGAACTAATGAGTTTTCGCAGGGCTCTGCAGAGTATCATGTGACTCTCTCTCGTGCGGGCAGTCGTGCTTACAATGGTAAAAATATGGGTCCCTGAAGAAAAAGGTTGGGAGCCACTGCTCTCTACACAGTGCTCTCATCCACAAGCCCTTAATTCAAGTGTCCACTAGAGATCCTAGACCGTGCTAGACAGGACGTATCCCTATCAGCACACAACAAAGGTCGTAAGGGGCCGTGGCTGTTGAGTGGAGGGTGGGGCAGAGGGCACTAGATAAGTAGCGCTCCACTCTGATGAGGATAACTGGGCTCTGAGAGAGATGACAGGAGGAGGTTTTAGCATAGGAACAGGAAAAGGGGGATGCAGTGGTGCGTTTTTGGGCTCCCTAAAAGAGGCTGTCTCAACTTGTGCAGCAGCAGCCTCAGCAACATTGTAGAGAAATAAAAAAATGAAGAAAGAAAAAAAAATGCTCCATCACTTTAAAACTTGTTCCAGTGCCCTTGGCTTCTACATACTCACCCTCTCTAATCAAAAGCAGTACAAAAAGGAATCCTGAAAAAGTAAAAAGCCTTCAGGGACTGGGTAGGATCCTGTGACAAGTCGGATAAGTGTTGAGATGAGGGGTGAGGAGGGTGAACTCTTATGTTGACATGAGGGGCGAGGTGAGGAGGGTGAACTCTTGTGTTGACATGAGGGGTGAGGTGAGGAGGGTGAACTCTTGT
>NC_085865.1:2130220-2137720 GCF_034702125.1 Engraulis encrasicolus
AGATTTTGCCAGTGTGAAAGAAAGAGAGAGAGAGGGGGGGGGAGGGATAGAGAGAGAGGGAGAGAGAGAGAGAGAGAGAGAGAGAGAGAGAGAGAGAGAGAGAGAGAGAGAGAGAGAGAGAGAGAGAGCTTGCAGGGGGGAGAAGAAGAGAATGAGTAAGGGAAGGAAAGAAAGGGAGAGGGAGGGAGAAGAAAACAACAGAGAGGTGAAGAGGAAGACTGGAGGAGAGAAGAGAGAGAATGGGGGATAGAATAACAGAGTGGCGGAAAAAGAAAGAGAGAGGTTTAGAGGCAGAAGATAATATAAGAAAGGCCAGAGAGAGTAGAAGGAAAAAACAGACCAGGGCTTGAAACACGGAAACAGAGAGAGAGAGAGAGAGAGAGAGAGAGAGAGAGGGAGAGGGGGGGCAGACAGAGGGAGAGAGCGAGGGAGAGAGAGACAGAAACAGAAAGACAGAGGGAGAGAGAGAGGTAGAGTCAGAAACAGAAAGACAGAGGGAGAGAGGGAGGAACAGACAGAGGGAGAGAGAGAGGGAGAGACAGAAACAGACTGAGGGTAAGGGAGAGAGAGAGGGAGAGAGAGAAAGAGAAAGAGAGAGGGGGGGGCAGACAGAGGGAGAGAGAGAGGGAGAGACAGAAACAGAGGGAGAGAGAGAGAAAGAGAAAGACAGAGGGAGCTTTCCTCCTGGTTGGGCCCAGTGCTGTCCTGATAGGATTTATTTATTGGCTTTAAACATCTTTATTCATTGGCTACCACCCAGAGCCCTCTCACTTCTCATTGGCTACCACCCAGAGCCCTCTCACTTTTCATTGGCTACCACCCAGAGCCCTCTCACTTCTCATTGGCTACCACCCAGAGCTCTCTCCCTTCATCAGGCCATCACAAAGGCCTGCAGCAGGACAATCTGTCAAGTGTCACCAGCATTGATTACAGGACAACTGCCAGAGCCCAATGAGGCTTCATCAAGCCTCCAACGTCAAAAGAGGGGATGGCTTAGGATGACATGGGGGTTCCCCCACACGGGGCAGGGCAGCACGTCTATGCTTCTTTAAAGGGTTTTTATTCTGAGGGGGCGGGGGGCATCAGGTCCATGCTCCTTTAAAGGGTTTTTTATTCGGAGGGGGTTCACATTACGGGCCCAATACATTCATTTGCCCATGCTTCATGATCTCATTATGTGCCCAGTCACACCGCCCCCTCCCCACCGCCACACCGCCCCCTCCCACCGGCTTTCAGTGCCGCCGCCACCTCACAAAAGCAGCTGTGGCCGCCATTGTCCTTGATCTGACTTTCATTCGCGTCTCCATATGCTTCTCCGACTCCTCTTCAAAAGAGCCCAAAAGGCCCAAATGGTTATCGGTACCGCCCCCTTTTCTTTTTCCCCTTCAAATGCGCCCGCTGACCGTTAGAGAAGAAGAGGGCGGTGGAAAGCTCGGTCAATAACCGCCAGGGTCTATTGTGAGCATTTTTTTTTAAACTCTTTAAAAGTTTTTTGAGACAAAAGATGCCACATCATGAATAGGGGCTTCGCACTCTTTTAGGGGTGTCGCCGTACCTCGCAAATCACGCCAAGTGCCCACACATCAATCATTCTGGATCGAGAACATGTTTATAGACTTTCTCGGTACAGTTTTAATTATTTCTGTGTTGCAGAACTGCATACTGCTCTTCTACAAGTCTAGAACTTTCTATGGAATAACACTATCCTCAACAAAACAGCAGACTGACATTCCAAGCAAGGTGTTAGTGTAGTTCTACTGATACTCTGGTAGGGTGTTCTACCGACATTCTAGCTACGTGTTCTACCGACATTCTAGCTAGATGTTCTACTGATATTCTAGCAGGGTGTTCTACTGATACTCTGACAGGGTGTTCTACTGGCATTCTAGCATGGTGTTCTACTGGCATTCTAGCTAGGTGTTCTACTGATACTCTGACAGGGTGTTCTACTGATAAGCTAGGTGTTCTACTGGCATTCTAGCCAGGTGTTCTACTGATACTCTGACAGGGTGTTCTACTGGCATTCTAGCCAGGTGTTCTACTGATACTCTGACAGGGTGTTCTACTGGCATTCTAGCATGGTGTTCTACTGGCATTCTAGCTAGGTGTTCTACTGATACCCTGACAGGGTGTTAGTGTATATTGACCCATGGTTGATGTTTGACATTTGTGAAGAGTGAATAGGGCCTCTAAGCTACAGATGCACATAATGCATATAATACATTACATGACACAACTTCAGCTCAGGACACGCCCACGTGGACACACTATGGACATATCCCCCAATAACTGTTGATTTTGTAGGTGCACATGGTGAGGAAGAGAGAGCAGAAGAGTGAGAGGTGGGGAGGAGAGAGAGCAGAAGAGTGAGAGGTGGGAGAGAGAGAGCAGAAGAGTGAGAGGTGGGAGAGAGAGAGAGAGAGAGTGAGAGGTGGGAGAGAGAGAGCAGAAGAGAGAGAGAGAGAGAGTGAGAGGTGGGAGAGAGAGAGCAGAAGAGTGAGAGGTGGGAGAGAGAGAGAGAGAGCAGAGCAGTGAGAGGTGGGGGAGAGAGGTGTCTCAAGGATCTGCCCTCGGTGACACACACACACACACACACACACACACACGCTACGAAGGAGAGGTGTCTCTAGGATCTGCCCTGGGTGATGGTTTTGTGCACGTCGTGGATCCATCAGGAGTAATGGAGACTGACTGGTGACACGCCGCGTGTGTGTGTGTGAAGGGGGGGGGGGGGGGGGGGGGGGGGGGGGGGGGGGTTCATGGGGGGGAGGAGGAGGGGATTTGGGGGAGACTATGGTGGCACAGGGCTGGACTGGCCATCTGGCATAGCGGGCATTTCCCGGTGGGCCCCACACTCTCGTGGGCCCCTAGTTCCAGAAATGTCAAGTCAAGTCAAGTCAAGTAGGTTTTATTGTCAATTTCTTTACATGCACTGATCATACAAAGAATTTGAAATTACATTTCTTGCTTTCCCATACAGACATAGACTAATCTAGGTAAGGACATAGGCAGTATAGACATAGACAGTACTTATACATGGACTTAAGACAGTAAATATATATATGTATTTAATGTGTTTAATTTAATGTTTAATGTTTTATATATTTCTGAAAATAGGGACCCACAAGGGTGTTGGGCCCACCGGTGAGTCAGTTCTGTGCTGCTAATTATGAGGGGCCCCTTTAAGCCAAAAGTGCCCGGGCCCTATTTCTCCCCCATGAGGGGCCCCTTTAAGCCAAAAGTGCCTGGACCCTATTGCTCCCCCATGAAGGGGCCCTTTAAGCCAAAAGTGCCCGGGCCCTACTTCTCTAATTATGAGGGGCCCCTTTAAGGCAGAAGTGCCCGGGCCCTATTTCTCTAATTATGAGGGGGCATTTTAAGCCAGAACTGCCCGGGCCCTATTTCTCCCCCATGAGGGGGCCTTTTAAGCCAGAAGTGCCCGGGCCCTATTTCTCCCCCATGAGGGACCCCTTTAAGCCAAAAGTGCCCGGGCCCTATTTCTCTAATTATGAGGGGGCCCTTTAAGCCAAAAGTGCCCGGGCCCTATTTCTCCCCCATGAGGGGGCCCTTTAAGCCAAAAGTGCCCGGGCCCTATTTCTCCCCTGGTCTAGCCCTGTGGTGGCCATGGCGACTCCTCTCCTCTGTGCCTAACGTGTCCCGGGGCTACAGAACAGTGCCAGCCAATGGCAGCCAAGCGAGCGAGCGAGCGAGCGAGCGTGTGTGAAAGCACACAACTGTCTCCTGCTAAACCACACTCCTCGTCTTGGAAAACTGGAGGAAAATAAATACGGGCACCACCATGCGTGCGCAATTACGTGGGCGGTGCAAAAAAAAAAAAAAAAGGGATTATGGCGTGGTCAGACAGTGCATGTTTGGTGCCACGCCAGGCATTTAGGGAGCTTGCAGAAAATTATAGACAGATTTCATCACCTTAACCAAATCTTGGGAAAACAAAGGCCAATTGTTTGTGCTATGTTTGTTTGCTTTTGCGGTGACCTACATTTCCCATGCACTGTATTTAGAGGGACATTTTGGAGGGAGCATCTGCAGGCAAACTGCTAAATTTAGGGGAGCACATATCATAGGCACACGCTTTTTATGTGAGTCTGGAAATAAGATTTTCTTTATTTTCTAAACACATTTCAGGAGAAAGCTGAGAGGGAGCTACATTGATCCTTTGATAATAATAATAACTGCACAAAAAAAAACATTTCAACTGATTACACCTTCACAACTATTCAGTATATTATCCTCCTCAGCAATTAGCCTCAAACAAGGCAGAGTGGCAGGCAGGAAGTGCAGTGGCAGCAGGAAGTGCAGTGGCAGGCAGGAAGTGCAAATGATGGACGTGGACCTGTATGGCTCCTTACACATACAGAGAGTGGAAGAGAGAGAGAGAGAGGGGGGGAGAGAGAGAGAGAGAGAGAGAGAGAGAGAGAGAGAGAGAGAGAGAGAGAGAGACGTATCCAGGGGTAGATAATGAACCTTGAGATGAACAAGAGGTCGACCTGATGAACCCTCTACTCCTCACATCTCCTCATGTCACCTCCTCTCTCTCTCTCTCTCTCTCGCTCTCACACACTCTCTGTCTATCCTCTCTCTTGTTCTTTCTCTCACTCTCTCTGATCAGAAGGAAGAGCTCTTCAGCTAAGGAACAGGGGAATGTAGTGATTGGAGAGATACTACCAAGATACCATATTAGCCTACATCCTGACTACATCGTTACATCATGACATTCATAATCTATCTACAGTAGATTACTCTCATTTACAGACCAATGTCATTCAAAAATATCATTATTGATGCAATAATTACAAACTGACTTGTCTGTGTAACAAATTTGTTATACATAATTATGTTACATATTTACCACCTTACATTTAACATGTAAACATATTTAAAAATTGAGAAAATAAATCTACAATTATTTTGAGACCACAGTGAGTACCAAACCTAATGTAGCCTACTTTATTTCGATTCTTATTCACCCGTTTGTAGTCATTATTAAAATAGATCTTAAAATGTTTGTGGTCATTGTTGAAATTAGACTTGAACTTCTAAAAATGCTGCTTGCCATTTAGAGGTCAAGTATTTAGTGTAACAATATGTAAGGAGATGCAGAGGAGAGATGAAGATTAGGCTGAACTGGTTTGTTGGGGGGGGGGGGGGGGGGTTTGGGGGCATTAGTACTGCCCCACATTGACACCCCCGTAACCATGCCCAGCCCCAGCCCCAGCCCAGCCCCAGCCGAGCCCCCAGCCCCCAGCCCCCCAGCCCCCAGCCCCCAGCCCCCAGCCCCCAGCCCCCTGCCCCCTACCGCCGGCCCCGGACCCAGCGCCCTACTACCGTCCCCCAGTCTCCGTCCAGCCAGGCAGGTTGCTCCTGTCCCCTACTGCCGTCCCCCAGTCTCCGTCCAGCCAGGCAGGTTGATCCTGTCCCCTACTGCCGCCCCCCCAGTCTCCGTCCAGCCAGGCAGGTTGATCCTGTCCCCTACTGCCGCCCCCCCACCCCCCTCCAGCCAGGCAGGTTGATCCTGTCCCCTACTGCCGCCCCCCCAGTCTCCGTCCAGCCAGGCAGGTTGATCCTGTCCCCTACTGCCCCCCACCCCCCTCCAGCCAGGCAGGTTGCTCCTGTCCCCTACTGCCGTCCCCCCCGTCTCCGTCCAGCCCGGCAGGTTGCTCCTGTCCCCCACTGCCGCCCCCCCCCCCCCCCCCCCCCCAGCCAGGCAGGTTGCTCCTGTCTCCTACTGCCGCCCCCCCCCCCCTCAGCCAGGCAGGTTGCTCCTGTCCCCTACTACCGCCCCCCCCCCCCCCCCAGCCAGGCAGGTTGATCCTGTCTCCTACTGCCGCCCCCCCCCCCCCCCTCAGCCAGGCAGGTTGATCCTGTCCCCTACTGCCGCCCCCCCAGTCTCCGTCCAGCCAGGCAGGTTGCTCCTGTCTCCTACTACCGCCCCCCCCCCCCCCCCCCCCAAGCCAGGCAGGTTGCTCCTGTCTCCTCATGTCACAGATCGCCTTTTGGCGCCGGTCAAGAGGGGGCCACTCCAAAAAAAAACAAAAAAGACAGACAAAATGTATGCAAATAGGTCAGAGTGACGTCCAATATCACACGGCAACTGTTTAGGAGAGCAGAGCGCTGATAGAAAATACACACCATGTGTCATGGCTGGATGGAGGGAGGGAGGTGGGGTGGAGGGAGGGAGGGTGGAGGGAGGGGGGGGTAGAGGGAGTGGGGGTGGAGGGAGGTGGGGTGGAGGTGGAGCGGGGGGTTTGGGGTGGAGGTGGAGGTGGGGGTGAGGGGGGGGGTGCTCATCATAGGGAGGAGGGTGGAGATGGTGGTGGTGGGGGGTTGCAGGGGGATGTAATTTTGTCCCTCCAACAACACGGCCAAATCAAAGAGATAAATAAACTCGGAAGACAGTAGAGTGGTGTGTACAGACTGTGTGCATGATAAGAATTAAATTATGCTGCAATATGCTGCGCAGGCCTGCCCGACACACACACACACACACACACAGACAGACACACACACACGCACACACACACACACACACACACACACACACACACACACACACACGTACACACGCACGCACGCACACACACACACACATACACACACACACACACACTCTCACACACACGCACACACACACACTCTCTCTCTCACATACACACACACGCCTGCCCGACTGCTGGCCTCTTGTTTTTAATTTGGACAAGCGCGGACAGATTGTGCCGGCGCCGCCAGGGCATGATTGTGTGTGTGTGTGTGTGTGTGTGTGTGTGTGTGTGTGTGTGTGTGTGTGTGTGTGTGTGTGTGTGTGTGTGTGTGTGTGTGTGTGTGTGTGTGTGTGTGTGTGTGTGTGTGTGTGTGTGTGTGTGTAAATGGGCATGATTGTGTTTTAAGTGTGTAATATTCTGAGGACACACACACACACACACACACACACACACACACACACACACACACACACACACACACACACACACACACACACACACACACACACACACACACACACACACACACACACATATTCACCACAATAACCGCCACCTCCATCTTGTCCTCCTTTGCGTCTGTGACTTTTCAGCCTGCAGTTCTGTTCTCCATCTTGCTTTCTCTATCTGCCTCTTTTCTCCATCTTGCTTTCTCTATCTGCCGCTTTTTCCCTTCATCACAGCCAAATTCTTTATCTTCATCTCTCACTTTCCTTCCCTTCCTCTTTTGCCCTACATCACAGCCAAATTATGTTCCCTTTCTGGTTTCTTTCTAATAAAGAAGAGAATGTGCACATATCAGGGACACAGGTGTTGGCCCCAACAGGATGACTTAAAGGGACACTGTGCAGGAAATGGTCAAAAAAGGTACTGCAACTATGCTGCTCATTGAAACTGGGCTGTTTATTGGCAATTTTGATCTTTTCATGTAAGTTTACTAAGTAATAAATGAATATTTTATAGTATGGCCCAAGTACAGTCATTTTTGCAGCTAAAAATG
>NC_085865.1:2142720-2150220 GCF_034702125.1 Engraulis encrasicolus
AAAGACAGCAGCACAGACAGCAGACAGCAGACAGCAGACAGCAGACAGCAGCACAGACAGCAGACAGCAGACAGCAGCACAGACAACAGACAGCAGAACAGACAACAGACAGCAGAACAGACAGCAGACAGCAGCACATACAGCAGAACAGACAGCAGACAGCAGAACAGACAGCAGACAGCAGCACAGACAACAGACAGCAGACAGCAGCACAGACAGCAGCACAGACAGCAGAACAGACAGCAGACAGCAGCACAGACAGCAGACAGCAGCACAGACAGCAGACAGCAGCACAGACAGCAGACAGCAGACAGCAGCACAGACAGCAGCACAGACAGCAGACAGCAGCACAGACAGCAGACAGCAGCACAGACAGCAGACAGCAGCACAGACAGCAGCACAGACAGCAGACAGCAGCACAGACAGCAGACAGCAGACAGCAGAACAGACAGCAGACAGCAGACANCAGACAACAGACAGCAGACAGCAGACAACAGACAGCAGAACAGACAGCAGACAGCAGACAACAGACAGCAGACAGCAGACAGCAGCACAGACAACAGCACAGACAGCAGACAACAGACAGCAGCACAGACAGCAGCACAGACAGCAGAACAGACAGCAGACAGCAGAACAGACAGCAGACAGCAGACAGCAGCACAGACAGCAGACAGCAGACAGCAGCACAGACAGCAGCACAGACAGCAGACAGCAGACAGCAGCACAGACAGCAGCACAGACAGCAGCACAGACAGCAGCACAGACAGCAGCACAGACAGCAGCACAGACAGCAGACAGCAGCACAGACAGCAGCACAGACAGCAGACAGCAGACAGCAGCACAGACAGCAGACAGCAGACAGCAGCACAGACAGCAGACAGCAGCACAGACAGCAGACAGCAGACAGCAGCACAGACAGCAGCACAGACAGCAGACAGCAGAACAGACAGCAGAACAGACAGCAGACAGCAGAACAGACAGCAGACAGCAGACAGCAGCACAGACAGCAGAACAGACAGCAGACAGCAGCACAGACCAGCAGACAGCAGCACAGACAGCAGCACAGACAGCAGCACAGACAGCAGACAGACAGCAGACAGACAGCAGACAGACAGCAGACAGCAGCACAGACAGCAGCACAGACAGCAGCACAGACAGCAGCACAGACAGCAGCACAGACAACAGACAGCAGCACAGACAGCAGCACAGACAGCAGCACAGACAACAGCACAGACAACTGCACAGACAGCAGAACAGACAGCAGACAGCAGCACAGACAGCAGACAGCAGACAGCAGACAGCAGCACAGACAGCAGCACAGACAGCAGCACAGACAGCAGACAGCAGCACAGACAGCAGACAGCAGACAGCAGCACAGACAGCAGCACAGACAGCAGCACAGACAGCAGCACAGACAGCAGACAGCAGACAGCAGCACAGACAGCAGACAGCAGCACAGACAGCAGCACAGACAGCAGCACAGACAGCAGACAGCAGACAGCAGACAGCAGCACAGACAGCAGACAGCAGCACAGACAGCAGACAGCAGCACAGACAGCAGCACAGACAGCAGCACAGACAACAGCACAGACAGCAGACAGCAGACAGCAGAACAGACAGCAGCACAGACAACAGCACAGACAGCAGACAGCAGCACAGACAGCAGACAGCAGAACAGACAGCAGCACAGACAACAGCACAGACAGCAGACAGCAGCACAGACAGCAGCACAGACAGCAGACAGCAGACAGCAGACAGCAGACAGCAGCACAGACAGCAGCACAGACAGCAGACAGCAGCACAGACAGCAGCACAGACAGCAGACAGCAGCACAGACAGCAGACAGCAGCACAGACAGCAGACAGCAGCACAGACAACAGACAGCAGAACAGACAACAGACAGCAGAACAGACAACAGACAGCAGGACAGACAGCAGACAGCAGACAGCAGCACAGACAGCAGCACAGACAGCAGAACAGACAGCAGCACAGACAGCAGACAGCAGCACAGACAGCAGACAGCAGCACAGACAGCAGCACAGACAGCAGACAGCAGCACAGACAGCAGCACAGACAGCAGCACAGACAGCAGACAGCAGACAGCAGCACAGACAGCAGACAGCAGCACAGACAGCAGACAGCAGACAGCAGACAGCAGACAGCAGACAGCAGCACAGACAGCAGCACAGACAACAGACAGCAGAACAGACAGCGAACAGCAGAACAGACAGCAGACAGCAGCACAGGAGACAACAGCACAGACAGCAGCACAGACAGAAGAACAGACAGCAGACAGCAGACAGCAGAACAGACAGCAGCACAGACAGCAGCACAGACAGCAGCACAGACAGCAGCACAGACAGCAGAACAGACAGCAGCACAGACAGCAGCACAGACAGCAGAACAGACAGCAGACAGCAGCACAGACAGCAGACAGCAGACAGCAGAACAGACAGCAGACAGCAGACAGCAGCACAGACAACAGACAGCAGCACAGACAGCAGACAGCAGCACAGACAGCAGACAGCAGACAGCAGACAGCAGACAGCAGCACAGACAGCAGACAGCAGACAGAAGCACAGACAGCAGCACAGACAGCAGACAGCAGACAGCAGACAGCAGCACAGACAGCAGACAGCAGACAGCAGCACAGACAGCAGACAGCAGACAGCAGAACAGACAGCAGACAGCAGCACAGACAGCAGCACAGACAGCAGACAGCAGCACAGACAGCAGACAGCAGACAGCAGACAGCAGACAGCAGCACAGACAGCAGACAGCAGCACAGACAGCAGCACAGACAGCAGACAGCAGACAGCAGACAGCAGCACAGACAGCAGACAGCAGACAGCAGCACAGACAGCAGACAGCAGACAGCAGCACAGACAGCAGCACAGACAGCAGCACAGACAACAGACAGCAGCACAGACAGCAGCACAGACAGCAGCACAGACAGCAGACAGCAGCACAGACAGCAGACAGCAGCACAGACAGCAGCACAGACAGCAGCACAGACAGCAGACAGCAGCACAGACAGCAGCACAGACAGCAGCACAGACAACAGACAGCAGACAGCAGCACAGACAGCAGCACAGACAGCAGAACAGACAGCAGAACAGACAGCAGCACAGACAACAGACAGCAGAACAGACAACAGACAGCAGAACAGACAGCAGACAGCAGCACAGACAGCAGCACAGACAGCAGAACAGACAACAGCACACATGCAAGCACGCACAAAAGCACGCACGCACACACATACCAGTACAAACGCACACACACACACACAGACACACATGCAGCCACGCACCCACACGCACAGCCAGACACACATGCAGGCACGCACACACACACACACACACACACACACACACACACACACACACACACACACACACACACACACACACACACACACACACACACAGCCAGACATAGCGTAGCAGGAGGCTGCAGAGTGGCACTGGGTGCAGCAGCTGCCTCTGTGGCCAAGGAGCTCGGACAGCACAGGCAGGCAGCACACAGGGGCAGATCAGGAGTCCATGGGCCCCTGGTACACACAACAAGAAAGGCCCCCCCTCCATGGGCCCCTGGTCCACACAACAAAAAAGGCCCCCCTCCATGGGCCCCTGGTCCACACAACAAAAAAGGCCCCCCCTCCATGGGCCCCTGGTACACACCGCAAGAAAGGCCCCCCCTCCATGGGCTCCACACAGTTGTTGTTAAAAGTGTGATTTTGCTGGAATATGAGAATAGATATATAGAGGCCTGGGCTTCAGTGGCCCCCTTGCCTCTTGGGCCCCTGGGCCCTGGCCCGGTAGCCCTGAGCAGTAATGTGTCCTTGGCAACAGAGTCAGGCTGACCCCCCGCCCAGACAAACAGATGGCAACTGCATTCAGAAGCACAAACACACACGCACGCACGCACGCACACACACACACACACATTCAGAAGCAGGCGGCTCGCCGTTAGCCCACGAGTCAAGACCATTCAGGATGGGAGGAGGGAGGAGGAAGGAGGGAGGACAAGGGAGGAGGGGATGGGTTTTCCAAAAGAAAGAGATTTAGAAAGAGAGAGAGTGAGTGGGTGTTTATTATTGTGAGCGTGTCAAGAAGTGTGCGTGCCTGCGTGCCTGTGTGCCTGCGTGCCTGTGTGTGCGTGTCTGTGTGTGCGTGTGCTTGTGTATGTTTGTGTCTGGATAAAAACGCTCTAGACTGGTATTAAATTAGAGATGTGATTTAAAATTGCGTTTTATCCCTCTTGTTGAGTTAGAAACATGGTTACGTTCATAGTGTTAACGGTCAAAACTGACCGCCTGCACAAAAAAGATAAAAATACATTGATTAAAAATCTGATTTGCAAATTTTGTGATTAATACCTTTTAGACATTCTTTTGAAACATTTCCAATGTGATTTAAATGTTATTCTGTTTTGTTTTAGGGATTTGTAGGCTTTTTATCTCATCTTGCACCAATTCGTTTTATTAGCCCTCTGGAGTCTAGGGCCTCTCAGAGGCTTTCAGGCCGTTTGGAACACCTTTCATTTTTTCAAGTATTTCAACTAAATGTAAACATCTATACTAATGTGGCACATATGGTTGTATTCTGGAAAGTCTAAACAAAAAGAATATGAGAGTAAAGTGAATGTAATATAATGTATTTAACTTTGGGAGATGTAAAATAATGGTCATTTTTGACCGAAACACCATGAATGTAACAAGACAGTTTCAAAACGGTCATTTTTGACCGTAACACAACCAGAGGGTTAATGAATGAGGTCAGCTGACCTCTAGTGGAGGCTGTGTGGGTCCTGTACTAGGCAGCGCACGCAGAGATCAGATGGACTTGCAGCCATGGAGGTAGTATAAGAACTGGAGAGAGTGAATAAGTCCCGTCTCCAGTCATTTCAATGGGAAATGCTAGGCTAGTGAATTCAGCCAAAATTGAACGTTTCTTTCAGCTTCAAAGATGGAGTCGTTTACGCCGCCAGTTTACTCAGCCAATTACGTGCCACGTTAATGACTGACTTACGATTGACCAGAAAGATATATGGAAGACGGGCATTGGATGCATGGAGGTGCCCAACCACACACCTGTATAGGTATGTGTGCCCAACACTAAACTTGCGCACCCACCAATCGCGTCCACCCTCTTTGAGCGAAGTGGCGGTGGAATTGCGACGAGGAAGTGCCTTGCTAATCGGCGAAGCTAATCAGCCAAATCCTGACCCCCTGGCTGCAGCCCTACAAAGACAAAGTGCAGTCACTACGCCAATACTGAAATTAGGAGAAATGCTTTCAATGCCTTGGTATTAGCTTGGGTGTCGTCGCTACTGCAAATATGACAAAGCAATAACTGCAAAAACGGGACACATTTGGATCATGAAGTTTCGTCATCAGATCAAGGTCTATTGAAGGCCATTTTCAGTCTAAACTCAAGTTTGACTAAGTTACTGCACTCTCCCTTTGTAGGCCTGCATCAGCGTCTTTTATTAAGACATCAACACATTTGAATACAACACTACACAACACTACATGTACACACACACACACACACACACACACACACACACACACACACACACACACACACACACACACACACACACACACACACACACACACACACACACACACACACAGACTTGGATGTTGGTGCACAAGATACCCCCCCCACACACACACACACACACACACACACACAGAGGAACTTCCAGTCCCACTAACTAACCTGCTAGTGTAAACATTGGGGGGGAAATATAGTACAGGGTGGAAGTGGTGAAGAATATTCACATGGACATCTTTATTGTCTTCCAAAATGTACACATGCATTATTTAATCTCAAACATGAATTAAGATTTTTTTATTTGTCAGGGCATCAAATAGTAAACACAAACTGCATTTACGTACATCAGTGTCTAGTGAATATTTGAAAAGTACAGCTGGCATAGAGAGACGGAGTTGTAAGGTTGTCCGTGTCTTCAACTCACTGTTAAGTACTTTCTCACTCAGATCACATTTGTCTCCTGCGTTCGATATTTGTGTGTGTGTGTGTGTGTCGTGTACATGTCTGTAGGCGGCTAGATAAAGATGTGTCTTCTTGGGTATGTAATGTGCACTCAAATGTCCCATGTGTGTGTGTGTGTGTGTACACGTGTGTGTGTGTGTGTGTACACGTGCGTGTGTACACGTGCGTGTGTGCGTGTGTACGTGCGTGCGTGTGTGCGTGTGTAAGTGCGTGCGTGCGTGCGTGCGGGGCGTGCATGCGTGCACGCGCGCGTGTGTGTGTGTGTGTGTGCGTTTGTGTGTCTGTTTGGCCTGCACTGTTTTTTGTCAAGGTTGCCATTCCTCTGTTCTCATCATGCTGTCTCTCTCTCCCTCTCTCCCTCTCTCTCCCTCTCTCTCCCTCTCTCTCTCCCTCTCCCCCCCTCTCTCTCCCTCTCCCTCTCACTATCTGTCTCTCTCTCTCTCTCTCTCTCGGGCTGTCTTTCTGTCTGTCTCTCTCTCTCTCTTGTTCTCTCTTTTTTGCTCTCTGTTTGTCTCTCTCGTTCACTCTCACTATCTGTCTCTCTCTCTCCGTCTCTCTCTTTATCGCTTTCTCTCTTTCTCTGTCTGTCTCTCTCTCTCTATCTATCTCTCTCTATCTCTCTCTCTATCTCTCCCTTTCTCCCTCTCCCCCCCTCTCTCCCCATCTCCCCCCCTCTCTCCCCATCCCCCCCCCTCTCTCTCTCTCTCTATCTCTCCCCACCCCCCCCCCCCCCCTCTCTCCCTCTCTCCCTCTCCCCCCCCCTCTCCCCCCCCTCTCTCCCTCCCCCCCCCATGTTGGATGCCTGCGTGCCCCCCCCCCCCCCATGTTGGATGCCTGCGTGCCCCCCCCCCCATGTTGGATGCCTGCGTGCCCCCCCCCCCCCCCCCATGTTGGATGCCTCCACATCTGCAGTATAATCGATGGCAGCTGAGCAGGTCTCCAGGTCCTGAATCTTTCATCATGGCCGCTCGCAACAGCAGATGGCGCGGCCACCCAGCACCGACGACACCCCCCCCCCCAACACACACACACACACACTCACCCAGCAGCCCCCCCCCAACACACACACACTCACTCACTCACCAGCACCGACGAGACATCCCCACCCCCCCCCAACACACACACACACACACACACAGCACCGACAACACACCCCCACCCCACCCCAACACACACACACTCACTCACACGCCCCGACCTGGCACACACCAACCCCCCACCCCCAGCACCGATGTCCCAACCACCCGCCCCCCCCCCCAGCCCCAACCTGGCACACTCCAACCCCACCCCCAACTCCCCCCCCAGCCCTGACCTGGCATGTTGAAGGAGCACCTCCCTGATCCCCCTCACCTCGAGAACCTCAACCCCTCCCCCCCCCCTCCAAAACCACACATGCACGCATGCATGCATGCATACCCATATGTACACACGCACATGCACACAGCCCCCCCCCCCCAGCCCCCCCCCCTAAAAC
>NC_085865.1:2157720-2165220 GCF_034702125.1 Engraulis encrasicolus
AGTGCAGTGCAGTGCAGTGCATTCACTTCCTCTATAGGAGCGCCCTCCTCTGGGCATTCGGGGAAGTGCATCTGTATAGTGAACAGTCTGCGGGAAGATTTTCATTCATTAAAGACATGCTATTTAAGCCAGTTATTTTTCAACCATCGTGCCGGGAAACACTAGTGTGCCATCAGAGATCATCTGGTGTGCCATGAGGGAAAATCCTGGAGTGACTGTTCATTGTTATTTTATAAGCGATAGGACTTTATGTTGACTCAACATTTACACTTGGTTGTGTGCCATGTCATTTTGTCCTCGAAAAAGGAATGCCTTGGTTGAAAAAGGTTGAAAACCACTGATTTATTTAAACATTTAATCTGCAAGCAACTGGACCTCTAATTTGAGTTTAATTAATGTGTTTTAATCTGATGGCCATATTCGATACTGCCCAGCTCTGTATCTTGCAGCCTTCTTCTTCATCAGCAGCATAATGTAATGCTGTGTAGTCAGTGCCAGTGCGGGCTCACGGTTACAGTATGGCCCTTGATGTCACCGTTGGTCTTGTGTTTTTATTGGCACATTGGACTATGTCAGGGGAAGGCCGCATTTTGCTTGAACTGATCATTAAAGGAGCATTTTTAACTTGCTGGGGACCACAGCTGAATAGGAAGCATTCTTTTATTTTCAGGTTTTGATTTTCATTGTTTCATTGTCATATAGCTCTCATATTAGTCCTTAGTATACCCGTTAACTGAAATTAAATTGCATAAAAAAACAGTATGTCCAAGTACACGTTGAAATAATATGCAGCTATTAGTATATATTGACACTAGTCATTTTTACTTACATGAAAATTATATTGTAAAGATCCATAGAATGGGCCTATAATTTCTCTTTCAAACAGTTTGTTTCAAACCTTTGCTTGATTTTTTTTAAGGAGGGTAACACACAATCATCTGTCCACAGCTCAGTAGAAGAGATGAAATCCTCGTAGCATTTATTTTCAAATTCCAGATTTGCTTTTTATCTTCGGATACAGCTCTCACATTACTTCTGTACCCGTTTACTGAAATTAAATTGTATACAAACAATATGTCCAAGTACAAATAATGTGGAGCTAATAATGACAATAGTCATTTGTTATTGTATAGAAAAAAATATATTGTAAAGATGCATAGTAGGATAATTTCTCTCAATTTTCAAGCAGTTTGTTTGAAGCATTTACTTGATTGTTTTTAAGGAGGTTTAGCGCACAAGAGCTCTGGGGGATATATTCAGCTCTTGCGAGAGGACGTCTTCAGCAGAGTGCGTTCCCAGGGGATTTGGTCGAGCGCAGCACTACACACAAAACGTTTCCACTGTCAGCACCAGAGATCATGTCAAGTTGACGTAGATTTAATGTTCCTACAAGCTTTTGACAAGATCTGTTGTCAACATAACTCTAAACTAGACTGCCTGTGCAGTCGCCTTCGACTGCTTAAGGTATATCCCGAAACGCGACGCTTCCAGTCCCCCATCATTCCTACCAATCCCGTCCACCATTTCGTAAACGTATATACAGACGTGACATGACGCGCATAGGCTTAAAACCAAACGACTATTGTGAAAATGAAGCAAAAAATGGGGCAAATGGTAATACTGTTTTAATGGTTCAGTGGATATACCACATTAGGTACAGTGTAATAACCAGTGTAACAATATTTAATACAATGTCATTTTTTTACTTACATCATGTGTTTGTGCGTAAGTGGTATTACATGGTATTGCATATTGTTACACTGGTATTACACTATATTACATGGTATTGCATACTGTTACACTCGTTATTACACTGTACCTGATATTGCATATTGTTACACTGGTATTACACTAGTATTAAATGGTATTAAATATTGTTACATTGGTTATTACACTGTACCTAATATGGTAGATTCACTGAAATGGTGAACCATTAAAATAAGGTGTTACCGGGCAAATCAATCCACCCAGTCAGAAGTTATGGGCCAAATGAAAATTCCGCCATTTTGAAAGTGTTGTCTTCCAAACTCGAATCAGTTCATGAACCTACCCTAGAGCATTCACACACAAAATCTGGGACAAATCCATCCAACCGGTCAGTAGTTATGGGCCAAACAATAATTCGGCCATCTTGAATTCAGCCATCTTGAAAGTGTTGACCTCCAAACTCGAATCAGTTCATGAACCTACCCTAGAGCATTCACACACCAAATCTGGGACAAATCCATCCACCAGGTCAGAAGTTATGGACCAAACAAAAATTCGGCCATCTTGAATTCAGCCATCTTGAAAGTGTTGACCTCCCAACTCGAAGCAGTTCATGAACCTACCCTAGAGCATTCACACACCAAATCTGGGACAAATCCATCCACCCGGTCAGAAGTTATGGACCAAACAAAAATTCGGCCATCTTGAATTCAGCCATCTTGAAAGTGTTGACCTCCAAACTCGAATCAGTTCATGAACCTGTCCTAGAGCATTCACCCAAAAAATCTGGGACAAATCCAAACATCCGTTCAAAAGTTATCGCGTTAACACGAAAGACCTTACGCGGCGGCGGCGGACGCGGACGCGGACGCGGACGCGGACGCGGACGCGGCGGCGGCGCACGCAAAACCATTACATCCCCGACGCTCCGCGTTTCGGGGATATAATGAGCAAGTCAAACTGTTTTCAAAAGGCGAGTCATAAAAAGAGTCCCGTGATGCAGTAGTGTGTATTTGTACTCTAATGACCTTCAAGCCACTATAATGGGCAGGGCTTCAGACGCCATGGAAACAGTATTATGCCACTTATCATTTTATACCACTTTTTACTATTGCCATTAATACAGAAACCAGTGGCTTGCTGTACTATAGTTTTTAAACGTTAATCATAAAAGGAAACCAACCCTGTGCTTGAGGGCACATAATGGCATTACGGGGGGGGCATATTATCAATTTGAAGACGATATCTTGTGGATTTACACCCGTGGGGTTTAGGGGCACCATGTCATTTGTCCTTGTGATGGAGGTGTGTGTGTGTGTGTGTGTGTGTGTGTGTGTGTACGTGTGTGTGTGTACGTGTGTGCGTGTGTGTGTGTGTGTGTGCGTGTGTGTGTGTGTTTGTGTGTGTGTGTGTGTGTGTGTGTGTGTGTGTGTGTGTGTGTGTGTGTGTGTGTGTGTGTGTGTGTGTGTGTGTGTGTGTGTGTGTGATGAAGGGGTCTGATCAATAAAGCAGACCCTCCTTCTTGCTTCCACACCTCCTGAAGGAACAAGCACACAACGCCGTGCCGGGCGTCCTTCATAAAACCCTCGTAAAAGAAGTTGTGGATAATTAGACCTGCGCTGTGGCACTAATTTACATTCATGAGCCACACTGCTTCATACTGCTTCATACAGCTCCAGCTTTTGATGTACACGTGCTGTCAGATTGATTTCTAGCCCCGACAGACACCCCGGGAACCCGGACCACCCCTCCCCCCCCCCACACACACACATACCCCTCTCCACAACAGTCTCTCTCCGTTGAGAATGGGGAGCAGGGGGGGGGGGGGGGGGGGTGTAGATGGCAAGGCAAGGCAGGGCAGGGCTCCGCTCCGGCTCTACATGCGATTAAAATATTCTCCAAACCGTGACCTGTGGCAGGCAGCCCCGACCCCGGAGAGAAAAGCTCATCTTTACATCAAACATCTAATCAGCGCACGCCACAGAGGAGGAAGAGGAAGAGGGGGCAGGCGGGCGGGCGGCCCCCGTGGCCAGACAACCCCTTAAGGCCTTGGAGAGGAGAGGAGAGGAGAGGAGAGGAGAGGAGAGGAGAGGAGAGGAGAGGAGAGGAGAGGAGAGGAGAGGAGAGGAGAGGAGAGGAGAGATTATTTAATTCCCTGACACTTGTACCCTCCTCTCCCACGATGCCGACTGTAGTGCCTCCTCTCACACGATGCCTGTCTCTTGTCAGAGGCGGACTTTCTATTAAGCAGTAAGCAATTGCCTAGGGCCCCGACCAAATCTGTCCTCCATAGGGGCCCAACTGTCACACCAGTCGTGGCTACCGCACACACAAAAAAATAGGCTGAATCTCAATTTGTCACTTATGTAAAGCAATGAAAGATATATATGAGACAAAACACTAAAATAGCATCAAAACACAGAGTTTCACGTCTATATGATGACGTATGAGGGCTCTATGTTTATATTTTGCCTGGGGCCCCAAAATGGCTAGACCCATCCCTGCTCCTGTACCTCCTCCTGTACCTCCTGCCTCCTGTACCTCCTCTCACACCTCCTGCCTCCTGTACCTCCTCTCACACCTCCTGCCTCCTCTCACACCTCCTCACACCTCCTCCTGCCTCCTGCCTCCTCTCACACCTCCTGCCTCCTGCCTCCTGCCTCCTCTCACACCTCCTCCCCTCCTGCCTCCTCTCACACCTCCTCTCACACCTCCTCCTGCCTCCTCTCACACCTCCTGCCTCCTCTCACACCTCCTCCTGCCTCCTCTCACACCTCCTCTCACACCTCCTCCTGCCTCCTCCTGCCTCCTCTCACACCTCCTCCTGCCTCCTCTCACACCTCCTCCTGCCTCCTCTCACACCTCCTCCTGCCTCCTGCCTCATGTACTTCCTGCCTCCTGCCTCCTGCCTCCTCTCACACCTCCTGCCTCCTGCCTCCTGCACCTCCTCCTGCCTCCTCTCACACCTCCTGCCTCCTGCCTCCTGCCTCCTCTCACACCTCCTGCCTCCTGCCCCCTGTACCTCCTCTCACACCTCCTCCAGCCTCCTGCCTCCTCTCACACCTCCTCCCGCCTCCTGCCTCCTCTCACACCTCCTGCCTCCTGCCTCCTCTCACACCTCCTCCTGCCTCCTCTCACACCTCCTGCCTCCTGCCTCCTGCCCCCTGTACCTCCTCTCACACCTCCTGCCTCCTCCTGCCTCCTCCTGCCTCCTGCCTCCTCTCACACCTCCTCCTGCCTCCTCTCACACCTCCTCCTGCCTCCTCCTGCCTCCTGCCTCCTCTCACACCTCCTCCTGCCTCCTGCCTCCTGCCTCCTCCCACACCTCCTCCTCCTGCCTCCCACGGTGGTTATTCTCTTCTCCTCTAAAGCAAAGAATTGGTCGATTGGTCCAACACCACAAACCAAACTATTTTAAACCAAGTTTGCAACCATTTGTTTGTTTGAATTGCTTGAAGAAGGTCCGTAGACCGAAACGTTGCATTAAACCATGCAAATGTGAACAGTGTGCGGGAGCTTTCTTTGCTTTAACGTTGGTGACCTAGGGGTTCCACTCCTACGCACCTGACCAAGGAGGTGTGCAAGAATTCTTCACTTACTAATATTCTCTTCTCCTCCTTCTCCACCGCATCCCTTTGCTCCTGGACCACATCCACTGATGCTCTTCCTTTCGCTCTTCACTCACACACTTCACCTCTCAGGGGAAAACGTCATTTCAATTTCCGTGTTTGACCTGCTGTGCATAGAAACTGACTATAAAAGCTGACTTGACTTGGCTTGAAACAAAGATGTCGTTGATGGTATGAAGAGTCAGACGTAAATTCAGTCAAATAACCTCAGTAGACAAATAGAAAAACAAAACAAAGTACATGACCATATAAATAATTAGGCCCTTATTTTGTTTTCCCCAAAAATATTATACAGATGAAAAAACTGAGCAGCAACAGTAGATCAACATAACTGTCACCCCTCAGACTGCAGATGACACATCTTAGCCCAAAATCAAGCTGTGGGGACACTTTCGCTGCCGCTTCAGAGTTCAGAGCTGATAACAAGCTATACGATGCGACGTGGGAAGTGTTTCTGACGCGAGGCTCGTCGCCGGGGTTAAGATTCTTCTTGTTAAATCCTGTCCTACAGCTGTCCCGATCGCCACGTCTCGGCCGTGTGCTGATTAACGAGCAGTCGTTAGCCCGAAGGACCCGTCGCACGCCGGCGGAACCCGACACGAGCGGGGCAGAGTGTGTGTGTGTGTGTGGGGGGGGGGGGGGTGGGGGGGATTGGGCTGGGCTAGGGTGGGATCATAGCTGGACTGGCCATAAGGCATACAGGGCATTTGCCCATAATAGTCATTTTCCCTGTTGTGGTCAAAATAGCTCGTAATAGATGACTACAAATTTTGTCACATTGTCTTTGTCTCTTTGTGCTCCATTAAATAATTCACAGTAAACAAGCAGTGTCGCAGACTTTGTTTCTTTTTCACTTGACTGAAACTGCCCGGCCTGTTCTCTTGCCCCACTCCAGCCCCGGCCAGGGTGGGATCCGCACCACACAGGCCATAATAGCCCTTGTCTGCAGTCACCAAATGACTGCTGCTTGGTTAGCTGTAAGCTCCATTTTGGGACCTTTCGGGCTCCCCTATTTAATTAAAACCTCATTATCACCTTCCTGTGTGCTGAGCTGGATTACGGCCGATACAATCCAGATCTGTTTTCTTAATTGGTCTTAAATGGCCAAACTGCACTTCGCACACACTCCTATCATCATCAGCGGCTGCACACTAATAAAGAAAGTTGGATGGCGTGTTGTTGCCACGGTCATGGCCAGGGGTGTATAGCTCGCAGTTAAGGGCAGCGGACGGACGCAAAAACAAGGACACAGCAGTTAAATACCACGAGGCAACAATATTGACTTTTTAATGTTGACTTCATTATCATTAATTAAATGCAGTGGTTAACATCAATAAAAAAGCCTCGGCAGCAACAATTAGAGCACCTTAATGTTTGTTAATAGCGCTGCTCATGGGCTGTTTCCTCGTCTTGCGGAGCACGCAATCAGCACTAATTAAGAGATCAGCATTATTAGGCTTCATAATGGCTCATCATTGGTGGGTGCTCATCGGTGAATGATTTAAACAGTTTAATTCATACAGTCTCAACTAATGTTATTTCATACAAGATTAATGAAAAGTATCATGATGAGATGTCTTTATCACACTTGTTTTCCACTACAAGGAACTTGAAAGTCGGCATGTCAGTATATTATCAAATATGACATCATTGACAGCTGACAGTTAAGTTCTTCTTTGCTGTACTGAAGTAATACATGTCTTCAACATCATGATCTGACAACTTCCTTCCTTTCCTTTTTAAATAAATCCAGAGTGTCACTGATGTCACTTGTGATGGCCTCCATGAGACATTCCAAGTCGTGTGCCAATTACAAGCTGTGCCACTTGTGATGAGAGGCGTTGCTTTTTCCTCAGCCATTTCTCCTGGCGTTGCCCAGGGAGTTACTGTCTTCAGTGGCACGCCAAGCTGCATGCTGCCCTCTTGGACAATTTCACCCCTAAAAGGCAAAAGCATTTCAAACGCACTCAAATGGCCACCGCAAGAATGAGCAAACACGTACATCTCCATCTCCACTACTAATCAGGGCTGTAACCAGAGATTTTCAAACACCCAGGTCAGATACTGCTTGCTGTACTGCATACTGTACACTTAGAATGCTTCAAACACTTCAGAGGTCTTTTGCCGAACCCCCCCCCTCCCCCCTCCCCCATTTCTTTCTCCC